>NC_135558.1:15718270-15988270 GCF_964340395.1 Glandiceps talaboti | reverse complement strand
GAGAGAATGAAATATTGACATTTTACAGGCAAATATGTGCGATCGAGTAGATGGTATCACTGTATCTGATACTAAAAGTGAACAGTACCCAATAACATGTGACTCTGTGAGTGTCAGTGTGGCATACTCGGGGGGTATTTGCATGAGAAGTGCTTGTAGTCTTCACAACTGTCAGACTGTTCACAGCAGTGATTCTGTTCTTAATATTATTTCATATGTTTATCTGAAAGTTTTATTGAATTTGAAATATATGTACATGTGACTTCTTAACCTGTAATGTACAAGGAATATTTGCATGCTCATTTACATACAGGTATGCAATAACATTTTCTGTATTACATCAACAGTACAAGTATGATGAATGCTCATCTGTGCAAACCTTCAGTCCCCCCCCTCCCCCCTGGACTCTAAGTTCATGAATTTAACTTCGTATATTGCACCGAAATTTACGATTAGCTCACCAAAGCTTTCGCCAGGTATCCACCATGGGCTTCATCAGCGTTTTCTGAAGTCACGGTGCATGCGACGCATACAACCATCTATGAACCGTGATGGGGGAACATTTTTATCAACTTCCAAGAATTTGGAACAATTGTCTGAAGTCATGCGTTTGTCATGACTTTAAAAAACACTGACGAAGCCGTGGTGGATACCTGGCGAAAGCTTTGGTGAGCTAATTGTAAATTTTGGGTACAATACGAAGTTAAATTCATGATGAATTTAGCACAGGTATGCATGTACTTCAATCAAAGAAATCACTGGTACATATATGCAATACAATGTTATTATATTGAAACCCAGCGGTAGTTAGTGGACACCTTTCAATATAATATATGCGATTCCAACATCCCCCACAAGCGTCGTCACTATCGCAAGTTTTTTTTTTTTGTACAGACATTGTCATTTATGGCATTGGAGGGTTGTATGGAATTTATTTGCATATTTTAAAAGGCTAATAAATTATACTGATTTCAGAATATTTTTTTTATCTCAGAACAATTCTTGATATTTATTGATTCCATAACAGAATGAAGAAGAAGATTTATGTAAATCTCGTTCCTAATAATTTATTGCAATAAACAAAATGATTTATTAAATTATTGTATCATAATTTTAGTGTGAGTTTCTAAAAAAAAAAAATTGTCATGAAATTATGAAATCCATCCTCTTGTTTACAGAATTATTTCACACATTCAAAATATTTCAATAATTTATGTTATTTGTGACAGCGTCATCATTCTGAAGTACTTTCTCAGGGTGTACCGTTAACAGAAATTAATCCATGCATGAGCCATTTAGAACAAAAAAATATGGAATATATACTTTGGTAGTTCTACTTCACGACAACACGTTTCTACGTCACTGGTTCTGCTGTGTTCAAAATATAACTCAAAACATTCAAAATTGCCATTACTTTGCCTAATTTTTCTTTGATATTACTGGCGTTGGTATAATTATGTTATTCACCAATATTTTTTCTTCATTCAGCCGGAAAATACTCGTGACCTAAGGGTTGTCACTAGTGACTACGTATCTACCGACCGACTTGTAGTGACAAAGACCCCTTAGGTCACTCGTATTTTCCTTGGCTGAACGAAGGAAAATCTTGAGGAATGACATCTAAATACCCTTGGACATTATTTCTCAGAGAAATGATATCACACAAACATATATATGCATCATGGAATCCTAAAACCATCACAGGACGCTTTAATTTCCACAGTTGAATGAGTTCCAGGACATGGTACAAGTATTAAATGAATTAACATTAAACACGACTCCTTCAAGTTCATGTTTGAAGGTCAAATCTTGGCATCTATCACTACAAAATACTGGTTAAAATTAATATGTACCTACAGTTCTGTTCCAATTTCTGAAAAGTAGTTACAGCTGCCCAAGTTACAACTGGAACATTTTTTTTGAAAATCATTTGTTAGAACTTAGATATAATTACTTAGGAATGGGATCAATAGTTCAATGTGGGATAAAATACTAAATTCTTATACTTTGGCCTCAGACACCACCCCACCCCCACACACCCCCTTCTAATTAAATTGGCCAAAATTGAAAATTGTTTCAAACCACGCAATCAATTTCAGGATATAGTAGTATGTAGTGCTATAAATATAAAGCCAGTACGTAGTGAGAAAAAAATAGTCCTTTTGCTGACATTTTTATTATTTTAATGCCATGCATGTAACAAAAATTCTTCCCTTTTTCAATTTGAATTTTTTAAAAGAAATATTTATATTTGGGGGTACAAAACATCCATTAAAAAGTAAATTGATTTTTTTGTAGGATGAGAACTAAAATGACTCACCCCCTCCTACCCCCACCCCCCAAGTAAAAGAATTTCATTTTTTACCCTACATTGAACTATTTATCTCGCCCCTTACTCAGAATATAGTAAATTCTGAACAATATTAAACCACCTACGAATAACCTTATTTGTATAGCTGTACATATATAACATGGTAAAATAAATCAAATCAAATTAGTCTTTTCAGGTCTGCATCCAAAAATCGGTTCCCCAAAACGCAATCATGACTTCAACCTGTTACTGTACTATTCCTGGATAAATTCAACATCTGATTACCATAAAAATGTTTTATAATTTGTACTTTTAAAAATTTTCAGTAAATATATTGTTAGTTGTCTGAAACAAATAATATTCTAGTTACTGTTACAATTAGTTGATTGTTTTCTTTTAGTTTTTTCTTTATTTTTGGTTTGTTGAAAAAAATACCTTTACTGGAAATAGTTCAATACTCTTGATTTGCTGTTCAAAGTAAAAGTCTACTTGTCATCATTGATGGTATTGTGTACACTGGCTTGATGTCCATATGTAAACAGTACAAAACACCAGACTGGACTGTTTAGTAAACAATGTGTGTTCTCATTCCCCACTCTCACAAATGTAAAAGGATATGTGAAATGGCAAAAAATATTTTCAAAGTCACTCACCCCAGTGGTAAATCAAAATTCTTGCTAACCTTAGAGAGTCAAATGATAAATTGTCAAATGAATATGTAATTTTTGTTGGATGTTGATAGGAGTTTCGTTCGCACATATTTTTTACAGCAGTGTATTTAAAACAACATCTAAATTGTAGAAGTTGAAAATAACAACAAAATTGACAATAATTCAAGATACAGCAAAGGGGACTCTAAAAACAACTGCTGAGAACATCCCATCAAAAAAATCCATATTGGCAACACATACGTGAAACGGCGCAACAATGCGAAATCTCAGCCTTCCAAGTCACCCACAGGGAAAAAAAAATCTGGACTTTACTGCATCACGCATTGAATATTGCAGACAACACAAAAATGGCTCAGTGGGGACAAGTTTAAGACTTCAACCTGGAAGATACAGTGACTTGTTTTGATTATAAGTGATGTATCTCCGAAGGCAGGCAAGCAAAGAAATACAAGAAATGAATTATTATGCCCAGTAACCTAACCATATAATACGTGAGAACACGAACGTTTCTTGATTTATAGAGCATCCCTAAATCATGGCACTATAAAAGTCTTCATTAGGATATTAATTCTATTTGCAAAATAGCTGAAGCAGTCCAGGGCTTCGAATAGAAACGAGTAAAGATTGCAATGCAAATGTAAAACTAACAGCCACAGACTTCACAATCAGTGCATGATTTTTGCACCTCGATATTTTTAGTTCTCTAATTTTCATTTGCAGAATTTACATCAAAATACAGATTACATCCTCTTCTGGTAATTTTGATCTTAATGTTTACGATAAGTATAATGTAAACATAATGTGTTTTTTTCCCACCCTTCTTTGCGTAGAAGAAAATCTGCAGACTACACAACCATGTTGTGATTTTTTCACAAGAATTTTTTTTCATTTTTTCCTTCTTTCTATTTTCACAAGCAGAATTTGCATTGAAAGGCAGATTAATTCCTTTTTTTTGGCAAATTTGAATGAATTCATAACTGTTATAATTGATAAACATGCTGTTTTTAAAAAAAACAAAAACACACACCATAATTTTAAATATGAATGTATGACTACAAACTACACAATTTAGGCTAATACATTTTGTACTTTTTTCACCAGAATTGTTTTAGTTCGCTTTATAAGCAGTCACATAAAAGTGTAGATCATTTCATTTTTTTCATACATGATTTTATTCAGGTTTATGAATAGTAAAAATGTTTTGATTTTTTGAGGACAGAAACCACAAACAAACAATCAGGATATGACTACGAAAAACTGATATGATTTTTTTCACCAGAATTTTATCTTCTCTTTCTAACATATCCAATCAAACTGATTCCTGGGTCCGCACCCAAAAACACAAAGTAACTGGTATCAAACTTTTTACAATAAATATTGCAGTTAATAGTGTGCTTTTTTTAGGAAATTTATCAACAATAAGGACAGATATGAACAGGAAAAATACTTTGACTATATCTGGTCGGGGTTTTACTCTCAAATTCACGTTACCGTAGCTATTTGGTTCATTTTTCTTTGAATATTTCCAATGACACCATGAACACAACAGTATTGGTTTTAGTCTATTTGGTCACAGACAGCAAAAAAAACCAAAACAACAACAACATTAGCTAGCCTTGAATAGACACTGATGGAGTGAGTAGGAGTAGTTTGCAGGTATCTCCAGAAATGAAACAAAAGGCTACTCCATGGAGGAGGCGTTAAATACACATTGCATCCTTCCGTTTGTCTATTTTTGTGTGTATTTACAACTACTGTGTGCTAATGAGTCACACTTTATGTATGTTTTAACTTGGTGTTACCACAACTAAATAATCCCACAGTCCTTTGCATCCGAGCATGCTCAGTATAGTCTAAAAGTCAGTCTGGAAGCAGTTCATAATTTGGTTTCTCCTACGAACAAATTATATTTTCTACTATGGTAACTTTGCTGAAGGTGGAAACTGTTCTGTTATGTTGAAAGTGTGTTAGAAATTTCCCATTTAACAATAAGTTCACAAAATCATAAATATGGAATATATACTCTGGTCGTTCTATGTCACGATAACACGAGTCTATCACGACTACTCACGTCTACGTCAGTGGTTCTGCTGTGTTTAAAATATAAGTCACAAAATGTTCAAAATTGTCATTACTTTCCCCAATATTCCTTTGATATTACTGGCACTGGTATAATTATGTTATTCTCCAGTATGTTTCTTCATTCAGTCGGAATATACTCGTGACCTACAAGGTTGTCACTATGAGTCACTAGACGAGTAGTGACAAAAGGCCCCCTTAGGTCACTCATATTTTCCTCGGCTGAATGACTAAAAATATTGGGGAATAACTTCTAAGTATACAGTAATACCTACATATGTACAATATTATACTTACAGTTCCATCAAACTTGGCATATTCATTGAATGGATTGTTTGTTTGGTGTGGAAATTTTTCAAGCTGTTCTGTCAGGGCTGATTTCCTTGGTGGTTGTTTTTTACTTTGGACTTCTTTCTTTTCAAAATAACTTGTATCATCCTCTGTTAGAGAAAATTAGATAAGAATATGTATAAGAATGCAAACCAAAATAATGGTCAAATGCTGTTTAATTTATTGTTTCTTAGCTGTAGTTTGTAATTACTGTGTGTGTGTGTGTGTGTGTGTGTGTGTGTGTGTGTGTGTGTGTGTGTGTGTGTGTACGTATGTGCGTGCATACGTGCGTGTGTGTGTGTGTATGTATGTATATATGTATGTATGTATGTATGTATGTATGTACATGCATGTATGTATGCATGTATGTATGTATGTATGTATGTATGTATGTATGTATGTATGTATGTATGTATGTATGTATGTATGTACATGCATGTATGTATGCATGTATATATGTATGTATGTATGTATGTATGTATGTATGTATGTATGTATGTATGTATGTATGTATGTATGTATGTATGTATGTATGTATGTATGTATGTATGTATGTATGTATGTATGTATGTATGTATGTATGTATGTATGTATGTATGTATGTATGTATGTATGTATGTATGTATGTATGTATGTATGTATGTATGTATGTACATGTATGTATGTATGTATGTATGTATGTATGTATGTATGTATGTATGTATGTATGTATGTATTAGGCTATCTGAATGACATTGTCAATCCAGACAGCCAATCTCTGGGCTATATACTCTATGAATCTGTGAGTCTCTGTGACACACTCATTTTGCATAATTTGCATCCAGTATTTGAATAATGATCTATAACATCCATTTCAACAGTCTAGTATAACACAACAAACGTAAGAACTAACCAAACATGTTCAAATCAGAATGGAATGTTTAAAGTGACAACCTATCATCGGGCAGTTACAGAGTTAGTAATGTACACGTGTAGACAGCCACTATCATCATCATCATCATCGTCATCAGTGAAAGAGAACTACACAAGTGATACAGAATTGCCCAGTTATAGAACCAAACCTGGGAATCGTTCTTACTTTAATAGGGTCATTACACTATAGAGGAGATGTCAAATTCATCTCATTGTACCTGGCTAAAATGAAACACAAGTACTTTGGTGACTGACAACCAAAGAACAAAGTAAATACAACCGATCGGAATATCTGATATCATGACAGGAGCCTTACAAAATAACTCAACACATGACACTTTGAAACGTACTACACTATATGACTTGCATGTAGGAAACAATACAGCAAAATTAAATTCACATAACTCTTTTTGTAAAATTTGAAGCGTAAGTATAGCGCCTGACATTGACTCCTGTAAAGACATATATTTAATGTGACAGCTTGTAATTAGACCTAAAAAATAATTTTGTCTGGTTCCGGTTACCCAACCCCACCTAGTTTTTCACTGCTGACCCTAATTTTTTTTTTTTTTTTACATATTTGAGAAAAAAGTGATAAAATAGCAAAAATTGTGAAGTCTCGCCAGAAATAGTGGATGCGGAAACTGACATCAACTGAAAAAGACAATATAAAACTATTCTTCCAATCAGTAATAATAGCTGTACATCTGATGAGAAGAAACCAATAACACAGAGAACATACACAGAAAACTACAGAAAACATAATTACCTGATCTAGACACTCACACATGAAAAAAAAAATAAAAAAAATAAAAAATTTACCTACCCTACCTATTCTAAAACTGAGCATAATGGGAACCACACAGTTTTTTTGTTAGGCCTTAAATGGACATTGCATGTAGCAAACTAGACAATATCTTTCACCAGTTTTTTGTAGAGGGTGGTATCATAAAATCTATGTGAGTTCACCATGTATTTTGCAAGGGCTCCCCACCAATATGATGCTACATGAAATGGAAATCTATGCAATGTTTTTAGCAGAAATCTCCCCACAATACAAGGGTTCCCAAATCTCACCAAAAATTGCGTTAAAAGGCCAAATCTGCATATAAATAGGGCCCCTGGGGTCAGATTAAGATAACACCCATTATGCTAGATGACTTTGACCATGTAACACACTCACAGAGCTCAGAGAGTGCCTATGAACCTACCATTTTGGAGAGTATTACACAGATTTCTATGTTCGACTATGTTATTATGAATATACAGGAAAGAAATCTGTCACTGTATTTTTGAAATTAGTTGTATTCTGGGGACTACTCATGGAAACGTTGGCTTGATATATACGTTGGGATTGAAAATTGCCAGACCTCGGATTGAAAATTAGCCCATTAACGAAAATTTGAAAACAATCTCTCACTTGTATACTTACTGCGATGTCAAGTTCAACTGTGTGTATCCTAGCTGCAATACAGAAGACGAACACAGCAGCAAACACCTCAAAAACAACGAGTGCTGCAGTTATGCTACCTGTTGAAGAGTTCCTACGACACTGATCAGCTCATTTTTTATGCGTAATTCTTATATACACGTATAGATTTGTTTATCAAGTCCAACAAAAACATTGACTAATCATGATTGATAACATATTGTGCTTACAGTATAAGCTGGTATTTGAAGTAATATTTTATCACATTACAGTTAGTCTTAATATTCATTTTGACGACATAAATCAGACAATAATCTAAAGCGCTGATAACACAAATATAATTTAAAAATCATTAAAATTCATGTCCCTGCAATATATCAGTATCAAACTATGAACATTTTCATAACTGGCAATATTTTGGGTCATAAAGTCACAAATAATTTTTTTACAATAAACCTGCCTAGTTGTTATTATAGTCTTTGGGATATATTCACACCTGAAATTTGCATTCAGGTTTTTTTGTAACTCTCCATTTGCAAATAATTCTGAAACAAAAAAATTTCAAGCTCAGAATTTCACATCCTGTACAACTTTCTAACAAAACATCAATGTTCACTTTGACGTGATATTTCAGAATTACCTTATTCATTGCAATATTCTAGAACAAAATTTCACTATCTTTTCAATATTTCAGAACTTTGCTGCTGTAAATTTGGTACCTCACAATTTTCCAGTAAATGCCAAGTACTTTTAAAACAATCTGTTCTACTTTTACATCATTCATGGCAAAATTCCGGCACAATTTTTCCATACCTTTCCCTTTTTTCAGAAATTTCCAAACCATTAATCTGGTAATTTTTCCCTATTTCAACAATTTTCAGACAATTTCCATCGATTTTTTAAGTACTTCTAAAACAAGTTTAGTTAAATTATTCTTTTAAATTTATCTAAAGTTCCTATTCTTCAGAAATTTCCAATATCCATAAATCTGACAAATTTTACAAACATTACCATCTTTAGACCAATTTTGAAGCAAATTTCAAGTAACTAAGAAAAAAAGACACATTTTTCACATCTTCTTCAAAAAAATCTAATTCTTTCGTACAATACCTAAACATTTTCAAACCATCTCATATCAATAATTATCAGACATGTTTGATATTTTCATCACACATACTTTTCAAATGACAATTTTTACATGTTTTCCATTTTCCAAGCCATTTCAGTCATATTAGACGCCAAAAATTAGCATTCTAAGTCCACCTATAAGCCAATTTGACGCGCCATGACGCACACAATATCTAGTGTGACGCACCAAAATTTGGTGTTCCCCTATCTCTTACTATGTGGTGACTCACAAGAATTGCCAGTTTCTATCATACTGACACACAACAATAAAATTTGGCTATCATTACTGAAGTCCACCGATATACTTGAACTCATCAAGAAACTATCTTGAAAATGCATAAAATACGCAAGATTTGACGCAAACGGAATCACCGTTCATCACACTAAATATTTTCAGTGAAATAACCATTTGTTGAAAAGACCATTTTAGTCTGTCATACGAACACACAAAAATAAATCATGCCTGCAACAGCTGTGTTTCCTATAAATATGATTTGCAACTTATTGTCAAATATTCATGATTTACATCCAATATCAACTTAGTGACTGTAAATGCATTTTGACAAAATTAAATATAAAATCAAGTATTTTGGATGGTATATTTTCAGTGAACGTCATTTTTTCAAATTCTTTTTTTTGATACCTAAAGAAAAGGAGAAGGTATACAGTGATATTGTAATGAAAAATAATTGTATAGTTGTGAATAATTTGCATGACAATAGATAGTATTGTTATATAAATAACAACAAAGCTCTTTTGTTCATTAGTATTTACAGGGTGGGACCAACTAATTTATTGATGGTTCAAGGTGAGAACTTTGGTGTATAAATTTGTAGAACCTGTTGTGAGAAACCTTCATCATATTATTGGAATTGTTGGGGATCTGTATGCCTCTTAATATCTAATATCTTAGTATTGCGGTTTCCTAATGCTTTAGCAACAGGACACGTGGGTACTGCACAAGTGATAACTGTTTATGAATTTCAGAATTGAACTCGGATTAAAAAAAGTTTATATCATTATTATTATATGGCCAGTAACTTAGTATGTACTGTAAGTAGATCTGGCTGACATAGATTTTCATAGATTTTGGTAGAATGTCATCTCTCTGTTACCATATTCTAAAATGTCATGAAATCATGTGCTAATGGCACTGCAGCACAACTGACTTTAATCAAGTCCTTGTACATATACGATATGTACATGTGCATTCAATATACAGAGCACCACCATTTAATTAAGTGGTGCTAACAAAATATACAGCCAGACAGGCACTTTGCTTGCTCATATAGCACCACTGAAAATTCAGTGGTGTTGTGCTAAAAATGATATACTTAAATTAAATAACACACACATCAAAAAGCTGACAGACAAACAAACAACTTGCTATATGCTTACAAAACTACTGAACTTTCTTTTTCAGTTTTGCTAAAACAAATCTGATTCAGAGAGAGAGAGAGAGAGAGAGAGAGAGAGAGAGAGAGAGAGAGAGAGAGAGAGAGAGAGAGAGAGAGAGAGAGAGAGAGAGAGAGAGAGAGAGAGAGAGAGAGAGAGAGAGAGAGAGAGAGAGAGAGAGAGAGAGAGAGAGAGAGAGAGAGAGAGAGAGAGAGAGAGAGAGAGAGAGAGAGAGAGAGAGAGAGAGAGAGAGAGAGAGAGAGAGAGAGAGAGAGAGAGAGAGAGAGAGAGAGAGAGAGAGAGAGAGAGAGAGAGAGAGAGAGAGAGAGAGAGAGAGAGAGAGAGAGAGACTGTCATTCTTATAACACCACTAGTAAAAAGTGAGTTCAGATATATACAAGTACTGAAATTAATTTATTGAAAATAAATAACATGCACATACACAAATACACTGAGCTGCAGACGGACAGACAGACAGACGAACATCTTGCCATACTTAATACAGCACTGCTGAACCATTATTTCTGTCAATCATGGCAAAAAAAAAAAATGACTGCATTGTGAAAATATTATCCAGGGGCTATAACAGATGGCCCCAGTTGTAAACCATGGTGCATCGTAAATATAAGGATTTTACTAGACATAAAAACTAATGTGTGGTAGTATTTTATGCGAATTCCGGTGGTGTACTGTTTGTGAGATAAGCATTTGTTTTGGGGTCACACTGTGGGTTATGTCTTGTTAAGTGTACTCATTACCGACACTTACATGGAGATCAAATTTTTATTTCATGTTCTGACTTTTATGGATTTACGGACAGCTATTGGTATCCTACCTAAAACTTTTTTTTTTTCAGATGAGATTTGCTTGCAACCGATATCAATTTACTGTAAACAAATACCAATGGGATTTTTTTTATATTATGATTATTATTTTATTGTTGGATGTGAACAGACTTGAAAGTCACTAGAGATATGACACCATATTCATATCAATCTAAAATTGCTCTGTGTGGAACTTTGACTATCTTTTCATCGCGGACTGTGAATTTGTTAAAAGCTATATGACAAGTCCATAAGTCCTGAATACAAAATCTAGCTGTTGTGAAAATAGCCTCGGATTCAGATTGCTAATCAGATTTGAATGTGAGCTTGATTCTGATTCAGAACCATGCAGATCTACCCATTTTTTTTTCAAAGTCCACATGCTGGGCTCGAAATTAACAGTAGTCCCATGTCCACAGACTACCAATTCTTGTCATGAGGCTACCATAATTTGTAGCTGGTAGCCCACTCAGGCTACCACTGATTATGTGATGATTTAAACGATGGAAGATTTACGGACATGAAAGTATTTTAATAACACACATATTTCTAATAGAGGAACTGTTTTCAGTTCAGAAATATACTATTGTCCACATCCCTGGGCTACCACCTTCTGAAATTGATAGCCCATTAGGATTACCAAAGAAAAAGTTAATTTCAAGCCCTGTAACAGAACGAATGTCTGGACAGAAATGGTTAAACCAGTATAGAAAATACAGAAATGACAGTACTACGAGTACCACTGCCAATCTCATTGTGTCTGTCTAGTTGCAATATATCTTTAAAATAGTTTATTTCATTCAGACTAAATGTTGCAAGAAATTGTGCGCTTGATATTTTCAGAGTGTGTAGTTTCTTTCTGGTTTCTGAGTGACTGTATCAAACAAGCAAGTGAACAGTGACCTGCACTGCGCTGTAACAATTTTTGTTGATAAACTTACTGCTACCTTATTTACACATATGCGTGCATGCATGCACGCACGCATGCGCACACACACACACACACACACACACACACACACACACTGACAGACAGATGAACAGACATTTCCCCATGCCTAGCTTTAACACTACATTGAACCTTACACTTATGTTATGTTAGTATAAACTGGAACCAACCCAATATAGAAGTATGTAAGGGTACAATGTACCTAAAACATTAACCTGAGACCATGAACTGAGATTTTCAGATTGCAAAAAATAGCCATCTGAGACCAGTCTCAGTTTACCAGTCTCAGATGGCAAAAAAAACCATTTAGCTCTGCTGAGACTAGTCTCAGTTTGCCAAAAATCACGTGATCTGAGACTATGTCATCACACATGGCAAAAAAAATCTGTCTAGATGGCAAAAACTAGTCTCTGATGTCGGGTTGTTACTGGTACAGAACATTGTGCATCCATGTATAGAGTTACAGATTGTTCTTGAAATATCTTTGAAAAAGGGAGAATCACAGACACACCAATGAATAAAGTTATGGATGTATAAGTAAACACTTTTAGAACATCCATGGGTAATATACTTCCATGGTTAGAGTGTTTATGTTCTTAGGATTTAGATACTTGTTAGTTTTTGTATTGTAATCAATGTTGCCTTTCATACATATCTTTTTAATTATTCTGTGTATATGGTGAGTTGTGACAACTGTCTCCTTTGTGTAGTTACAGCAGTCTGTGCTTAGTGTAGCTATAGTGTACTACTAGTATTAAATTTGCTACCAGCACGGTTGTATTAGGGATTCTATTAGTCTGTGCTACTAGTACTAGTAATGTTTTGTTGCATTTACTATCTTTGGTAAAGTCTTCAATGTTCACAATGGTCTCAATAATATAGACCCAGATCTCATTTTTTTGCGAACTGAGACTTTGCTTAGGTAGGCCTTTTTTGCCATCTGAGACTGGCAAACTGAGACTGGTCTCAGATGGCAATTTTTTTTTTTTTTTGCAATATATGTAAACGTACCATTGTATGGTATAGGTCTATCTTTCCATTGGATATGCTTAGTTCTAGGTTGGTTTTTCCGTTGTTGTTTTAACTTCTCTAGTCTTGCTGCTGTGTTTGACCGTCTTCTTATTCCAATATCAAACGTACTTTCAACATCGTATGACTCGGCATAGTTATCATGATCATGGTAACCTGTTTATAACAAAAATAATAATAACAATAACACATATCAACAATATGTCTTGAATAGATAGAACTTTGAAGTAATATATTGAAAAAACCCAAGGAAAACTAACTAACATCTCAATCAACACCAATGTAAACAAATGCGAAAAAAAAATGTAAAACTTTAATTTATTCGTTGAACAGTTTGTGTCACTTACCATATTCATCCAAAATTGTACGGTTAACCTCTGAACCTTGACCTCTCTCTGTGACCTTCTCTCTGGACTTGTAATCGTTGTCCTCATTCACTATAACCATTTCACTCATGCCACTGTCATCGCTAGTTAAGTAAGCATGTCGAATATGTGCAATAATAAACGCCGGGTCATCTATCAGTGCCATGATGGTAAATTTTGATAAGCGACATTAATGTCAACTTTGTCCGACATGTAAAATGTCCGTAGACCTGTCGTCGCGAACGGGGACGTCGGCAAAAACAGTAATATCGAAGCTTTTATGGCGATGTCGTTCTTCTCGGGAGGTATTCTGCTTCTATAGAATCTACCGACGCTGTTAATATCCTTTATCATGTAGAAAACACGACATAAACAGCGCTATTCCAGACTAACAACAATCACGTCCGATTTCCACGACATCCGCCATGTTGATTTTTTAGCCAAAACACGACACCCTATCTTTTTTATTTTGTGCAAAACGGCTGCTTTCATTCATGAAAGGGTGACGGTGTAAAATACGATGTACTTGTAGTATATACGTGCGGAATAAACAATTTTGCAAATACATACCTGACATTAATTGTGAAAACTTAAATCACAGATTATCAAACAACATAAAATAGATATAACACTTGACGGATGTTGAATACACAACCCCTACAGTGAGGATGAAGAAAACAGTGCACATTTACAACCATCATAGGCCGGTGTTCATTTAGGCAACCTGTGCTGCTTTCCAGATATGCGGATTATTAACTACTCGATTACATTCATTAACTTACGCAAATGTTACCATCATATAATAAGATAATCTCTAATTTTGACAGGAATCTCGGATGGTTCCGACCATCCAAGAAGTTCTTTACTGATTCAAGCAAATTTTCACTTGTACCTGTGAGCGTAAAATAAAATTCCGAGACGACCTACCGTAATTTACCTGTAAGCTTATGGGTAATAACATGGGTAATAACTTACACCAAAAACAAGTAAAAAAACAAACAAAAAAAAACCCAAACCTAAACGAAAACACAGAATTACCCCCACAAGTTTCAAATGAACTGACGTAAATATGAAACCATGAGAGTGTATGCAATACTAAGCACTATGCTTTTGGACCGCATGCCCAGATGACTTTTACGTCCGATATCAGGCATAAAATGAAACGGTCCATAAATTTCGATGCAATAATTCATTCTTTGGAGTTTAGAGTTGTCTATGTAGACTAATAGACAGTGTGTGTTGAAGAGATACCTCGGAAAGGAATCGTAATGGCGAGACGTTGATCGACATAATGAATTGTTACGGTCGCGACACATTTAGTGTAACAATTCTAACGCGGTGACAAAGTAGACCTGGTACTTGGCCTTAATAAGTTTCCTTTTGTTGTTGTTGGTTTAAAAATATTTACATTTTTTTATTTAAGTATATTGTAATGATGCAATGTAAAACGAGAGAAAAAAAGAGAGTACGCAAAAAAAAAAATCGATGCTTTTCCCTGGTGAAATTCACTCATTCTCGAAGTGATATTTTTCGCAGTGAAACAATGCCTAAAGAAAGGCCCATTACTGGAGCAGTTCTTCCTTTGTCCGTGGTTTTGTTCTCAGGGTTGTTTGTGTTTTTTTAAATAAAATATTTGACGGTTGAAAAAAAATCATAATTGTATTTATGGCGATTGACTTTTTGGCATGACATAATTTAGACGTATTTGCTATTGTGTTCCCGGTTTCACTGAAATGACAAATATTAAACATTGCTTTGAAAGCTATAAGCCTATATGATTGGAAAATACAGTCGAAAATTAAAGAATAAAAGCATTAGTTATGTGGTGAGTGTATATTTTTTGTTCCCGAGTAATTTTCGCGCGTTCAGACGTTGCCAATGTCTTGTAACATGAAAAATTCATCATGCAGCTCTTTCCTATGAGACCTTAGCTTTATCCACGCGAAACAACGTGGAAAACTAAATTTAGTCAATCCAGACGCAATAATTTAGGAGCTAAGTCGTATTTTATGCATCATCTACATGAACACTATCAACATCATAAAAGGTCTTTTAATGAGTCGCTATAGCAACTGTCAATCAGGTGCGGGGGTGGAGCCTAGTGGCTTGGAAGTTGACACGTTTGTTGAGTTGAGTGGCATTGCAGGGACGTCAAGCTGAGGTCTTACCCACCCTCCATCAAACACAGAATAAAAACACTTCATTTTTACCAACTTTACTACACAGTAGACGTCTATAAAAGGCCCTGACGGCCATCGAGCGGGCGGATTTGAAGTGACTTCGGGGTGCTAGTGGAGTAATATACCGGCGATCAGGGACAAGCGAAGGCGGTTCTCCGTGTGTTTTCGATGGAAGACTCGGTAATAAGTCGACACATGCAACAATTACCAACCATGGCACAAGTTGGGCACCCGGGCATCGTGTCTTCTCACATGCCTCCAACGTCCACCGATCAACAACACCAACCACCTGAGCAGGAGACAAGAAAACAAGAGATCGGAGATATCCTACAACAAATTATGACCATCACCGACCAAAGCTTGGACGAGGCTCAGGCAAGGTACGAGTAAGTGTGACATTTTAGACATGAAGTTATTGAGAATTCCTCCGGTTTGTTGATCTTTATTTCGAGGGATCGGTATGCCGATCGTTGCAGTTCCCTGCGAACCTAACGCGATGTTTCCGTTTCTATCCACAGGAAACATGCCTTGAACTGTCATAGAATGAAGCCAGCATTATTTAACGTGCTCTGCGAGATCAAAGAGAAAACAGGTTAGTGAAACGCCGTGTGTTTTGATGTGACTCGAGTGCGTAACTTCACGTTGTTTATAAGGCAGCCGCCATGTTGGTTTCTTTCCTTCGACTGATTCCCTCCAAAACATCGAAGCCCTTGTATACGAGAACAGTGTAATCATTCAAGCCCGTATTTTATTACTAACATAGTTTGGACCTTCTCACTGATGAAATATAGCCTTGAATAATATTCCAACTGACTGAAAGGGGTTGATTGCGGTACAGTGATCCGCTATAAATTTTTCGTCTTGAGTGATCCAGCAGTAAGTTGAGTGTAGTGTGTGTAGCGAACTGTGCAACTCTACCCATCGTCACAGTGTTTCAGTTTAGTTTGTAAAGTACATATTTCGCGTACGTCTCCGGTTGACGAGACACGGGAAAACCTCAAACTCAGACAGAACTGTCAAATCGAGATCACCGATACCCATGTTTCCTCCTTAACTGATATGAACAGTCAGGCTAGCGGGCATTTCGGGACATGAGACGAATGGATATGTATTTATTGTTACGATTATTCATTATATTATTAGACACTGTACTACGTACGCAAATGTACGTACAGCGATCGTGTTTGGTCCCGGGTGGACTCAACTTTACACTGTGCGATCAAGCTGTCTGTCTGCTTTTAAAATGAACCGAATCGACCAGCTAGAAAAAAAATCGAACGAGAAAAGTTTGTAGCTTGTTAACCGATAAATACGGGAAAGTCAGTCACCGTGTATGATGTTGTTACGCCGAATCTAAGGACACGACGGTGGAATTTGTGGAATCATTACAGTCTGGTGTCTCGTGTAGTAGAAATTATCTGTAGGCCTGTGTAAGTTTCAACAGAGTAGTCGTGCGTCCACATTTCACGCCGGCGCCAGGCTGACTGTAGCGGTCAATCGAAAAAGACTGCGAGCGTACGCAGTGCTGTTCAAATGAAAGTATCGTATTTTGGTTTTGCCATTTTAGGGTTTCGAAGAGAGTGTGTGTGTGTTCCCATATTTGTTGCGTGAATGTGTCAATGGTAGATTTGAACAGTAATTTCAGCTGGGAATCAAGATAAGACGGGTCTTCATTTTGATGGGTTACTCAAATAGTGACCCATGGAAATCCGCGTTGTCAAGTTGATAAAACTATTTAGATTTGAGCGTATACCATTTGGGTCTAAACTCTTCAGGCATTAGGATGTCGTAAAACCCAGTTAAAAACAGTTTTCGTTCGCAGTGTAATACAGCACTGCGGTGTGTGTATATATACAAAACTTGCGGCTTTGTTTATCATAGTAAGTTCGAAAATGTTTAAAATTTAGGTCAAAGTTACCAAAAATACGTGGATTTTATTAAAACGAGTGGGTGGACAATGCAACTCAACAACAAGTACTCAAGTATTAGAAAAGATTGAGCTGTTCAAAATGTTATCTGGGCTGTCTGCGTGGTCACAGGGATCAAAGTTTCAGCGAGTATAAACCAGAAATCAGATAAACGTTGACAAATAACACAACCAAATATTTGGACTAAATGATTTTATGAATTTGAAATACGTAAACTTCTTGCAACATTTTGACAAATTTTGAACCATGAATTGTTGGCGATTTGTGAAATGTGTGTGTGGCAAGAATCTAAAAGTGAAAACAGTCTGTGCCGACGACCACAGAGGGCCTACTGTGTTTTGCACCGCAAACTGGCAATGTTTATGTTTTTACAGTGTAGACATTTGGCATCGTTGTAGTCTCAAAAGTCCACTTTAACATGCACTCTATTCCTGTTATAGTCTGTATCAGATCTTTACCTCCTTTTTTTGGTTGTGGAATTCAGATTTTTTTGGTACACTTTGGTATATTTCATATTTCACCATTCTTGTGTTATGGCTGAGTTTACAGGCTGTTCACAGTTTTACGTGAAAAAGATGGTTACCTCAATAGTTTTGATTTACAATTCATGCTCTTGGCTTTGATGGATGAGCTCCAATTAACTGGGTTTCCCAGATTTTAAAAATATCTATATTGATCTGTTGCCCTGGTGACACAAGAAAGATGTATTATTTGGTCACATTTTTCGAAAAAAAAATTGGTAAGGTAGTGGTATTTTGTAAAATATGTCTAAAATGAAATATATGTAATGTATTTAGATTCTGTAATTTTAGAAAATGTGATGATAATTTAGTATTTTTACTGCTGAGTTTACTACAGTAATTAAAGGGTAAAATTATGACAGATAGCTACAGTTTAGCTAACTTATTGATTAAGAAAAATGGCTTCAGTTTAGCCATATATCTTATACACAATGTGTTTTTATTGAATCAGATCAGAGAGCAGTATACATGTTAAGTTGCCCAACTCAATTCTTTTCAAGTAACACACAGTTGATATTTTTGTCGATTAACGTTGTGTGTTAACTTAGGTTGCGTTTTACCCCCCCAAAATTAAAGATGTTATATCGTGCATGATCACTGACTTAGCCTCAAGCTAATGGTGAACAAAGAATAGAGTTTGATTAATTTAATTCCCATTGCTAAAAGGAAATTCTTTGTTGCTGCTTGGTTGAGTTCATGTGTAGGCCATACAACGCACAATACACACTTTTTTGTTGCATTTTGTTGGCATTGACTTCTTGAAATTTACATGTGTATGAATGAATTCTGTAAAAGTCATACAGTGATGTCTGAAATTTGTACAAATTTGTTTTGTGTGTCCAGACCCACTGTCGGTCTCTCGTATATATGACAGTCTTATAAAAAAAACAGAAGCTATAGTTCGAGAACCATTGCTATTGTATCGATAAGAAGATAATGGCTTCTACTAAAAATACTTCTCTGATGTAACAATTTATAAAATCCGTAAGCATTTGGAAAAATCTCACGTAACCAGGGTGAAATTAACTTTCAGAATGACAGGAGGAAAATTATTGGCAACACTTCAGAGTAGAGAAGTGCACAGAAAATCCATATACTCCTGGGTCATTGTTCTATTGTTGTCAAAAGCCCTAGAACCGTTCTCACAGTGTGGCCTGAACCTGATCCGACACTGTTGCGATTACAAGCCGCAAAGGTACAAAAAAGAACTCGTACTTTACACATAACCGTGGATATTTTGTCAGACAGGGTTATTTAAAGGTTGTTATCTGCTGAACATAAAGCTATATAAAGAAGCTAATGCTGTCACACGTTTTCAGGGAGACTTGAAATGCTGGTATGACGACTCAAATTGATAATTTTGTGTACTGGGGTTACACTTTTCAGTTGGTTTTTTTTAGCAACATTTTCAAATTATTATCACTAAAACAAAGCCTTGTCCTGGTCTAATTTTGAAAACGTCTTTTGTGTCTGTCTGTGTTATTGTTTTCACAAAGGCTCATTCTAAGGTCGGTTACGTATATTATACTCAGGGTGCGAATTTTCATATTTTTGCATAAGGTGACACGGTCTGTCTGTTGCATACAGATGTTGTGGTGGACCTTGAATCAACCCATTTTGAATAAGTTGTTTTTCCTCTTTCCTGTCTTACATGTACGTTGTCCTCAATTGTGTTCGATCCGAAGGACAGATTTCGGAAACGCTTCGCCATGAATTGCCAAAATGATTGATGATTTTTATAGTGAACATGCATTTGTAATTATGCCATGGCTAATTAACCCTGACGAGGCCGGTGATGCTGGCCTCTCCCTCCAACACAGTAACCTTGGCAATGGTTTGCCATGTCTATCATATATACAAGATATAACCCAGTGACATCAACTCAAACATGAAAATATTTTAATTCGCGAATTGTGAAGGTGACAGGGGTAAGGTTGTCTACCAGGAGGTAGTTAGTAATACATGATCATTCAATGCTTTCTGCAAAGGTTTGAGAACCTTGGTAACAGAGAGAAGAAACATGTGCAAAGTTGACAATTTCTACTAAATATTAGCAATGGAAACTATGAGTAAAAAATACAGGTATATTTTACCTTGGAATATTTTGTTTCCAATTTCCATGAACAAAAACTTCATATACCATCATATATAGAAATTGTGACTATATACCATGTGGCTGTACTAAATATAAGGACACAGCAACCTCAATAGTGCTGGAAACCAACAGTACTATTGAAATTATCGAACACAAATTGTCGTACTTGTGTAAAATTTTACACCAAAAAACTTTATTTTAGATGGTAGTCATAGAAAAATACTTTCATTTTTGATTGACGTCAAAATTTTGGTCAAAACCAGATTATTTCTACTTTAAGTTGAAAGAGAAAAGTGTTGCCATATTTTGTCCTCAAATAATGCTATGTTAGTTATTGGGTCACTGCTGCATATGTTTTGATTTGCCCAGCAAATGATATGAAGACAGTGTTTTTTTTTTGTCAGCTGTGTTTATACTCCGTCAGTATTATAAACAGACCTAGTTTATAGTTGTACCAGACAAATATGACTTAGTTTTTTTTTATTTGCATTGGTAAAAAAAATATAAAAATATTCCCTGTTGATGATAAAATGCAAATGCGAAAACCCACGGATGGCACATTTGTCATGTCAGTTCAAATCTCATTCAACTGGTGCACCCTCGTATGACTTCCTTTTGTGGTTGTTCTGGCAAACCATGAAGTATCAGAGGCGTTTGCTTTGTGTAAGGTTAGGTGTGTCTTCCATCATGTCGGATAACTCATTTCAGGGACAAACTTTTGTATTTTTTTTTGTCTGTACTGTATTAAATTTCAGTTTTGGTGGTAGACATGCATTTTGTACTGTGAAGCGTGTATTTGTAAAGTGTAGCGTGTATTTTTTGCCTGTGTTCCGTTTGGAAATAATTTAGCCCAGTGTGGAACCAGTCTACTCAAATTGTAAGCAAGCAAGCCATATATCACCTTTATAGTGCTATGTACATAGGCCATCAAAAATAACTGTTGTAGAAAAGTCAAATTATCCTGGTTGTAAAATCATCATTTTGGCACGTTTAGTTTAGTTTAGTTTAGTACCGAAGTACTGCCACCATGGTAAGGTTAGCAAATTATGGCAGACATTACAAAACAAGATGGTAGGGTTATTTCTCGGGTGTTGCATGTTTTCGCCCGAGGGTTTGAAAAAGTTTGATGGCGAGACATAAATTATGATTGTGTGGTATAGTATCCCTTGATACAGTGTTGAATAGACTGGGGACTTAGTTTGAGGAAAGGTTGTTAGTTTTAATGCGCCTTTCTTGACTTGCCTTCTCTTCTTAACGACTATGAAGACAATTACCATAAAATGAAAAAAAAAAGTAAAGGAAAAAAAAGCAGAATCCTTATTTCACAACTGAAAGCAAAATTATGATCATTTTGTTTTGGGATTTGGAATTTTTAGCATCATGATTATGTTTGCTTATTCAAATGTTTTGTTTTATTGAACAAGTTGAAGCTTTGAATACTGAAATGTAAAGTTTGAAAATTTATAGTTTTGTAGTTCAAATAAAAACTATGATAAAAGGTTAGCACAAATAGGGGGGGGGGGTTAATTTGTATGTAATGATATGAATTCTGAAAGAAAAACTGCAGAAAAGTAACCACATTTTTTTTCTGATCTAGAACTAGTTCAAATTAAAAGATATGTTTACTTTTGGTGGAAATAAATTGAAAAAATGACAGATTTGTTAGCGTGCAAGATTTTATTTAAATTTGAGATCAGAGTAAATTTTTCTTTCTAGTGTATTATTAGTTTGTGATAAAAGATATTTTGGTGGGGGAAAAATAGGAAAAGAACAAATTTCAACTTCAAAATGCAAAGTTGAAACTGAGATTTTCTTAAAGGTACAGTAAATATAGATGGTGTAGTATTAGTTTATGATGAAAGGTGTGCACAGTTGTGAAAGAAAACAGACAGAAAACCCGATAAAAAGTATCAAAAACTGCACACACACAAAACTAGCTAAGTATAGTTTGTCAAACAATTACCATGTAACTGCTATGACAATTTGGTACTCATTTAGAAGTTTCACATAGTCTTATCAATTGTTAGGGTTTTATTAGCCGAGCATTAGGTGGTCTGTGGTGATAATGGTTGGAGTTTACACGATAATGACCTGGCAGTAACTGATAATGACCACAGCAGTGTGCTAAAAATATGAAGTGGATGTCTAAAAGGACACACTGTCTTTTGGTTCTGGATCGGATACTTTGTAGTATTGCCTTCGAGTTTTCACAAAACTTGTGTGTGCAAAATTGTGATTTCTAAACAGTGTATTTTCAAAACTTTTACCCTGTACTGTGGTGGTTTATCCCACTACTGTGAAATGACTGTAAGGACACTGTATTTATTTGTGGTCTGCCATCTAGAATTGGGTGTAGTTCATGTAATGCCTTCGAGTTACACACAAAAATTGTGTTCAAAATATTTGTTTCTGTTTGAAGAATTTTCAGAAATTTTCATCTGAACTGTGTCCCAGTAGTACAGAGGTGATGACGCATTTGTTGTGATTCATCATCGGCTGTAGTAGAATTATAGTAACGCCTTCGAGTTTACACAAACATTTAGCTCAGATTGTCGTTTCGAACCGGTGCATTTTTTAGAACCTTGTCTCTGTACCGTGGTATTTATTCCACGACTACAGTGTCATATACATGTAAGGACAGTGGCTTTGTGAGTTCACAATCAGCTGAAATAAAATGCAGTCAAATTTGTAGCCAAAATATTTTATCACATGCATTTTCAGAATTTTTTTTCAAGATAAATGCTTTGGTACAACAATTTTGTTGTAGGTACAGTCAGTTGTAAGAGTACTTTCATATTATCGTTATTAGTATTACACATTTCAGACTAAATTTTTACTCAAAATATTTTCTCACATGCATCTTCATAATTTTGTTCAAGGTAAATGCTTCGGTCGAACACTTTCTTTGGAGGGTACACTAAATTGCAGTCAGTTTCCAAAAAGTGCAATTCATATTTCTCAATTCAGACACAATTTTTTGCTCAAAATATTGTTTCCTCACTCAAGAGTCAAGTATTATCCGTACTTTCATCCTATAAATTGTGTACTGTCGTATTATTTGACTACCTATATAAAAACATACAAAAACTTGAATCTAAAGTTTCCCTGAAAATGCAAGCTGAGGTGCAAAACTAGCCAAAAATGCAAGTCATGTTTGTACTCGACAACTACTGGAAACGTACAAAAACTTAATTATGATTTTTTTTTATTATGAATGTGAAGAATTTCATACCAAAGCTGTTAAGGATGATAAACTGTCATGGTATATATTTTAAATTAGTTAAAATATGTCCCAAAATTACAAGAAAAAAACTTGTTTTTCCCCTAAAAATAATTGTGTCTGAATTTGCATGGTACTTGGCAGTTTTAAGAGCATTTATAGGATGAGGCCAAAAAGGAAAAGTAAAAGACATTTGAACCAAACTACAGGGGTAAGAAAAATATTGTGAGTAATATCTCATGTCTGAACCCTTGAAATAAGTTGAAAACGTAAAAAAAATAATGGAAACGTTGTGTATTGTGTAATATTATGGTGAATAAATTGTGTAAACTAAATATTCTTCATTCTTCGATAACAGTATATCAGTCTACACTCAGACAAAAGAGTGATACATATATATACCAGTAGAAATTTGAAAAGTTTAGAAATTTTTTTCTCATTTTGCTGGGTATGTCATGCAATCATACTCACATTGTTAGCTTAATTGAATTATTCGGTTCTGTTGGTTTTTGTTCTGATCATTTCTGTACGCAAGACAAAACATACAGACTCCAAAAAAATAGCAAGAAAGTACGAAATATTTCACTCGTCTTCATTAACTGCACTGTCTTGCAGAGACAAGACCAACCTGATTTGTGACTGTTTTGCTATCATTCTCCATTTTGCTAAGTAATAAATGGCTGCAGCTTGTTTTCTTACGTATTTATTTTCATTATAAAGACAGTGCAAGGTAATTTTGACATTTATGTCATCGTAAAAATTCAAAAGGAAAACGTCTGTAGGGTGATCAATGGAAGACGAGGGCCCAAAACAAATATCATTGCTATAGTGCAAGCGAATTTTCTTTACCAATCTGTTTAAATACAATTAAATCTTTTAACTCCATTCTGAGCTTTCAAAGCCCATGTTTACTATTTCTTGATTGCATTAATGTATTTTACACAGGATATTTGCCTGTACTGTGCAATTGTTTGCTCTGTTTTTATTTTGCCAAGCCATTGAAGTATATGTAGCATTGTAAATGGTTTTAGTGGAAGCTTGCTTGAGGCGTCCGCAGCAAAGACACACCAGTAAAAGATGACGGACATGTATGCACAGAACTCAATTTCTTCTAGTTTTAAATGAACTGCCCGAAGGGCTGGTTTTTCAATGCGTGTGTCAATATAGTATTAAGAAGACTGGAATTGCCTGTGTGCTTAGGGTTTGCTTTCTTTTCCCTCTGGTGAACTTTTCAGAAGTGTTCTAATGCAGCAACTCTAACATGATGTTATGAGTTTGTTAGAAAATCTAAAACGTGGATCCCGGCATCGTATATGAGCTCTCTCTCTCTAAGGAGACTGTTTTGATTGCTGTTGTCACTGCAATGCGAGGTAGCAGTATTCGCCTGTGTGAACACCATGTCAGGAGGGGCGATTCACATGTTGTCAACTGGGCATGTTAGAAAGCCAAGGGGGGTTTTTTGTCAAATTAATTAGCAAGTAAGCAATTCGCAATGACGTCCATCAGCTAGGAGTTGTCACGTATGGTTTGCTCCAATCAGATAGATAGTTTGGTCGTGACAGACGGACAGAAAAACTATGCTCCCCGCAGAGCCACAAGCCCTATCATGTTCTATATCAACATTGTAGTGATTACAGTGCCACTCACCTTGTACACATTATCTGTGCATAGTTCCAGCCGTTCCTCCAACCTTGTACAAATAACAAAATTAAAATGTAAACGACACAAAATAAACTGCAAATTAACTGTCTTTATCTGATGTAGCTGCAAGTAATATTCTAATGTACGTGTAATTATAGACGGTTTTGAAATTGATCTACGAATTGAAAGATATATATTTAGTGCTTGTAAAATATTGGAAACGTGATAGTAATACTTGACATTTTAGCTAGGGTGTTGCCGATCCCAATTCTTTTCATCAACATCACGTTTTTTCATCCGCTGTTGTTAAAGTTTATCGAATTTAGTGTTTTAATTACCATTTTATAACCTTTAATTATGTTAAAGAGCAGGAGAAGATGGGTAGAATTTTATGGTCTTCTACAAATTTGATGATAATTTCAAAGGCGGGAAGGCTTTAATTTTTACTGCCCATGGAACTCAGGAAGGAAAATTTATCTTTCGTTCAGCAGACTACACAATATTTCATGCACAGAAATTTATATTTTGTGCCTTTAATTTGATTTTGACATCTTTCAAATATCTGATAAAAATGGAATGGATATTTTATTAATTTACACCAAATCATCTTTTTCAAATTTTTTTTACATTTATTGTAAGTTTTCAAGCCCTTGGAGCTAAATGCCCACAAAATTTCTTGTTTTTGGGGATCCAGATGCAAATTTCATAATAAATATTTTTGTGTCAATACCAAAAATTTTGTGATTAAGGCTCCCAGATGCAAATTTTGAAATAAATATTTCTGTATCAACAACTAAAATTTTATGATTAATAGGGTTCCCAGATGCAAATTTTGTAATGAATATTTCTGTGTCAACAAAAAAAAATTGTGATTAAGGCTTCCAGATGCAAATTTTGGATTTCTGTCAACAACTAAAATTTTGTGATCAAGACTTCAAAGATATAAATTTTTCAAATAAATATTTCTGTGTCAACAACAAAAAATTTGTGATTAAGGTTACCAGATGCAAAGTTTCAAATTCAGTGCTGAGTCTCGTCAGAGTGTGAATTTTCTTCATTCTTTAGTTTACTGGTGTCTTGACATAGACCAAAACAGTTGTTTCTGAGTATGATAGATGGCTCACTGATTGCATTATTGACAAACTGAAATTACACACTGAAATATCTGCAATCTTATTGGTCAGCATGAGGCTGTTGTTTTTCCATTGACAATTATAAGTCATTTTTTTTTGCTTAGTCAATATTGAATGAAAAAATACAACCATTTTTCATATTATTTATGTGTTAAGATAGATATTTGAACTTTGTCAGTATGAACTTTGACCATACTAAAAATCTTCAACAAACAGAATGAAGAAAATGTTAAACATTTTGAAGATTAGCTTGAACTAAAGTTTGCCAGTTTTAACATTGTCAAATTGAAAGTCTTCAAATTCAAAGAATTGTGGAAATTTATCACATACATCGAATAAAAAAACTTGCCAATTTCAAATAACTGAAATTTTGTCTTGATAATGTACATGTACAATGTTGGTGGTTAATATTCTGTATTTCTGTATGAAAGTTATTCTTGAACAAAAATTCAAAAATTTGTGCAAATTTTTACCATTGAGCCCAACAATTTTGATAAGAGTTGGAAATAAAAATCATATAAAAAGTTATTTAGGGTCACAAATTTCTTTTTAGAAAAAAAATTCATGAAAAATTTCAAGTTTTTGGCCAAAAATGAAGTAGACTGGAGGTGAATGCGAACAACAATGTATGCCAAACTCTGAGTGTTGTGTTACTTTTCAGACAAGTGTATTCTTGTATATGTACAAAGTTTGATAACGATCTTTGGCTGTGGTACTTGTCGATGTTAGTTTTATGTCATAAAAAAAAACACGCCAGTCTACAAAGACCAGAAAAGGTGGACTGCACTAAAGTATAATCGGTAACCCAGCCGACTAGATCACTAAACCAGAATGCGGTGTCAGTGGAAAGGCGTATAAAATCCGTGTTTGTGGATAGTTTACACAGCAAAATGTTATCAAAGACTGCATTGTCTGGATATACTTTGCATTGACCCCTAGCCTGCATTAAAGACAAGCGTACTTTTACCACCACTACTGTTACCAATTTCCCATAAACCTGAATTTTTGTCTTTTAATAACGGTGTCACTTCATATTAATGGCACTTCAAATGCTGAACGCAGCTCCGATGGTTGTGGACCGTTAAAAAATCTTACGATACCAAAGGGATGTATAAGAGGGAGTCGAGAGATCAAATACGAGAGCGAGTCTGGTCGGTTCCTATACTTAATGCTTTTTTGTACGATACTGTGCATTAAGACTAATGGTTTACTATTAGAGCTTTTATCCCTTTCTTCCCACCCCAGGAGATGTAACCAGCCTTTTATGATGTAGCAATTTTCTGTGACCCCAATAATACTGTATGTATGTACAACAAAAGGGGACTTGGTGTCTTGTATACTTGCCATGATCATCCCAGACAATGCCTAGAAAACTAAATCGGAATTGAGTTTCCCCTATTACTTTTCACATTTCATGAGTGCTTATTTTTACCCAAACATTTCAGTTGCCTGCATAAGTAATCACATTTTTCAAGCAAATGATAAGAAAATTTGATTCGGCCAGCAGGGACGGGTTTCTCACAGAGTCAAAAAGAAATGTTTCATGCGGAAAGCAAAGCAGAATGTAACTTGATAGATAGGGGGTGACAGAGGCCATGCCATCAAGGCTTGCCTTCACTCTTCGATTTCTCCTTGCCTATTTCTGTACTGCATTAACACAGCAATGGTTTTCTGAAGTTTGGCAGTAAACTGTGTAACCCATTAGTAAGTTGGTGTTATTGCAAAGTTAACGTACATTACATGGCAAGATGAAATTGACAAGATGCAAGACGAAATTGACAAGACGCAGAGCTGAACATTGATAGGTGAATATACTCAGTGTTTTCGCCAATGAAATAAACATGCTGGTTTTCTTTCATTAGGGGTTGTCGATTTCAATCTCAAAGACAAAAATTTTATGAAATGAACATGACAATATTCTTTCATGAGGGGTTGTTGAATTCTACCTTTGTCACGTTTGTGACTACAATTTATAAACACGCCAAGTTTTCTTCAATAAGGAGTTATCAAATTCTATCAAATTTCTATCTCAGAGACATTCAATGTTTTTGAAATAAACATACAAATTTTCTTTCAAAAGGGGTCGTCGATTTCTGTTAATTTCTATGTCGATTTCTGTCAATTTCTATGTCGATTTCTGTCAATTTCTATGTCAATTTCCCCCCCCAAAAAGACATCTTTTTGAAAACGTGCTGATTTTCTTTTCATATAAGTTGGTTTCCACTTCAGAAGCTAGAAATTTTATGAAATATACATGCAGATATTCTTTCAGAAATGGAACATAGATTTTTATCTCAGCACTCAGAACTCGCAATCTTTATGAAATCTGACAACTAAATATTCTAGAGTCATTAATTATCCTATTGTATATTTCAATATTTATGTTGGATCATGTTCAAATGTCATGTCTTTATTATTACAAATGTTCCATTTTAATGAGGAAAAGATGAAAAAATCCATACTTCTATGACGTGACACTTTTGTCAAAAAATGAAAACTTCATTAGATATGATTTTCAATAATAACCTTTGTCAGCTGTGTCAATGTAAAGTAATTATGCTGATTGTCAGGTGTGCAATATTTTTTTTTTCATTTTACATCAAATTTTCAGTTTTTAATTTTGCAGCAATAACTGTAGCATAATTGGTCTTATGATAATTTTCTTACACACACACACACACACACACACACACACACACACACACACACACACATATACATTTTGTATATATATATATATACATATATATATATATACACATATATATACATATAGAAATGCATAAGGAACTAATAAACCAGTCCGTATATATAGCTGTTAAATCCGACGTTTCGAATATTCTTTTTCTTACATATATATATACACACACACACATATATATATATATATATATATATATATATATATATATATATATATATATATATATATATATATATATATATATATATATATATATATATATATATAGATAGATAGATAGATAGATAGATAGATAGATAGATAGATAGATAGATAGATAGATAGATAGATAGATAGATAGATAGATAGATAGATAGATAGATAGATAGATAGATATTGAGCAAAGCGAAATTCTCTCAGTGCAGACGTTCTAGCATATTGATCATTTTTCAGAATACCGAAGGATTATTTTTTTTACAAAAACTTTGAATATTTGGATGAATTGTAATATATTGTTTTTCGTTGGGAATGCTTGTGGATGTAAGGATAAATTCTGATAAACAGCAACCAGATTTCTTTGACAGTGCCATGGAAACTAAGAAAGAGAGATAAATTCTGAAGTCATTTTTCTTTGGCAGAGCTTGTGGAAATTGGGTAAATTCTTATATATTTTTGTTTTTTTTGATAGTGGGTGTAGATATTGGGATAATTTCTTATATAGTATGTTTTTATTTTATTTTTGACAAGGCTGTAGAAATTTGAATAAATTCTGAACTCGTTTTTTCATCGACGATACCATAGATAAATTCTGATATCGTTTATCTGCGACAATGGATGTGGAAACTGCTCCAAATCAGTACATATGATTTGAAATTTAGATATCATTAGGATAAATACATATGATTTGAAATTTAGATGCCATTAGGATAAATTCAGAAGTATCTTTATTCGTTGGCGATACCATAGAAATCAGGATAACTTCTGATTTTTTTTTTTTTTTTTTCCGGTGACAGTGCGTGTGGAAACTTATCCAAATCAATATTAATATTTCAAATTTATATTTAAGTTATTCAGTATGACTATAATAATCAGGAGAGTCCTTCCCTGCATGATTTATTGCAATGTTACTATGTGTGAGTACCTACTTTTTCAAGTGTAGTCACAAGTTTTTGCAATTTTTACTACTTCGACGAGGTTATGGGGGATAGAGCCGACATGTACGTACGATCGTAAAAACAAAACAAGTGTGTTACCACGTATACCGACAATCAATAGTGCCTGAGTGGTACAGTACCTGGTACTGCCAGGCAAACAAACCATTATAATAAAAAAAAAAATACAAGTGAAAATCTGCAGAGCATATAGGGTTGTAGTGATTATCAAAACTAACGCCTATTATAAAGGCTTCTGGGATTTCCTTTGCACTTATTTTCAAATAGTTGGATTATGGGAAACAAAAGTCAACAGATGTTGTTGTCAACTATTGTGGTGAATATGAATGTCATGTATTGTTGCTAGTGACCTGCAGGCTATGCTATTTTCTAAACATTATGATGATTATGTGTGTGTGTGTGTGTGTGTGTGTGTGTGTGTGTGTGTGTGTGTGTGTGTGTGTGTGTGTGTGTGTGTGTGTGTGTGTGTGTGTGTTTCTGTCTGTCTCTGCATGCGTTCTTTCGTGTGTGTATGTGTGTATGTATGTACATGTATGTATGTATGTATGTATGTATGTATGTATATATGTATGTACATGTATATACTTTTTTGTGTCAGTCTGTGTTACTCTCAGTGACAAAACATTGGTTCAATATACGTGTGTGTGTGTGTCTGTTTCTGTCTGTCTCTGCATGCGTTCTTTCATGTGTGTATGTGTGTATGTATGTACATGTATGTATGTATGTATGTATGTATGTATGTATGTATGTATGTATGTATGTATCATGTATGTATGTATGTATGTATGTATGTATGTATGTATGTATGTACTTTTTTGTGTCAGTCTGTGTTACTCTCAGTGACAAAACATTGGTTCAAAATACATTGAATTGCAATATTATTCCCCAGTTCACATATTCATGCAATCACAAACAAACCTTTTTTGTTTGTTCATCCAGTATAACTTTCATAGTCTCTGAAAAGAAAGAGAACAAATAACACAGTCCCATAAATTTCAGGTATTATTTAAATTTTGATTAGGTCACAGCATTGAAAGTTACAATACGGAAATGAACTGCAAGATAGTGAAATCGACGCTACCATGGAACATACGGTACATGCAAAGGATGTATTGATGAATGAAGGGGCTTTACCCATAACAGTCTGTGCAACGCTTGTTAGTATAATAGAATATTGGTGTACAGAAAGCACTACCATATGTTGTACATGATCCGATATCATTACTGTGTTTTGGGTATTCAGATTGAAAAAAAAGACAGTTTTGTACTGTATGTGTGTAACTTTGCAATGAGCATTTGAGAGGCGGGTCTGGCAACAGTGAGTCGGTGGAAATTGAAGCCAAAGCAGTTTGGCATAGGTTTTAGATTACTAGGACTCTCAAGTTAGGATTTATTAATTATAAATGATTTATTCAGAAATTTGAGAATGTATATATTTTTTTTCATAAAGTACTTTCTAAAACATTCACCGTCAGATGTCTGTCTGGCTGTCTCTGTCTGTGTCTCTCTTTTCTGTTTTGCTCTCTTTTCCCTCATTCACTCACTCACTCCCTCATTCACTCACTCACTCACTCACTCACTCACTCACTCACTCACTCACTCACTCACTCACTCACTCACTCACTCACTCACTCACTCACTCACTCACTCACTCACTCACTCACTCACTCACTCACTCACTCACTCACTCACTCACTCACTCACACTCACTCACTCACTCACTCACTCACTCACTCACTCACTCACTCACTCACTGCTCACTCACTCACTCACTCCGTCCATCCCTTTCCCCCACCCTTCTTCCTCTCATTCTCCTCCCACTCTCTTTGTTCACATTGTTATTATCAATAACAAGCTCTATTCCTTGTGCAAGACATACAAAAAAAACCCTGTTGCATTGTACACAATGTTAGCACTTGACATTGTAATGGTTGAAGTCCATACAAACACTTCTTGAAGCCAAACCCTGACTTTATCAATGACATTATTATGGCTATAGATCTCTTCTAATACATATTAGTCTATACACGCACCAAACATCCATATCAAGTCCATATGTCAGAATTAAACTCCACGCCATTGTACTTGGTGTTAGTCTGTCTTTGTACTTCATAATGATGTACATGTTGTCTGCTGAAATGATATCCATAAGAGGTATACAAATTCAGTATGTTATTGATTGTATTGGTCAGGGCCTGCATTTAACTGTTACATTTGCTTGATAACTGTAGTTTGATTTTGCCAAGTGAACTGTTTCAGCTAAAAAAAATACCTTACAACTATAATTAAAGGTAATGTTAAAAACTCATCATTTCAAAATTTACCAAGTTCTCCCCCTCCCCCTTTCTCTCCCCGCAGTACCTCTAGGGCTGTATTTTTACGTAGAACTATAATTTAAGGGAGCGTTGAAAACTGATCATTTCAAATTTACCAAGTCTTGACAATATTGTTCCCCTCCTGAACATATTTTGGCAAACGTCATTGTTAAGCCAGATGTATGCCATAGTTATGTGTACATGTATGTGCTAAAGACAGACAGACAGACAGACAGACAGACAGACAGACAGACAGACAGACAGACAGATTTATACAATTTATCCAAGGGACTCATGATAATACAATGTATATTGTATATCGCGTAGTGTTCTCTATATCATCTGGGAGATATATATCCAACATCAAGTTTAACGTCATAGCCTTGATTTCTGATACATGTATAAGACTCTGTTTTTGTATCAGTTGGGAACCATGGTAACAGAGGAGAGAAAACTGGTCAAACTGGCTTTATAGATGTCTAGTTAGCGTTCCGCAATTGTGATGGAACCCTGGTAAAATACCTGGGGACGTCAGATAGCTTTTTACCTACTTACCAGATAATATACTAGTATCCATACACATTGTAAAATGTAATTGGTCATTCAGCTCTCAAAAATAATTACATCGTGCGCATCTCTGCGGTGTCTGCAACCATCAAGTTCAATGTCATTGCCTTGATAAAAATCCGTAACTTGTGAGCACTGTGTAATTTTGATAATAACCAATAATATACCTGCGTGCCTACAGATTGTAACAATTTTATTGACCATTCAGGTCTCAAAAATGATTACATCGTACACGCCTCTGTGGTGTCTGCAACCATCAATTTCAATGTCATTGCCTTCATAATGTATTAAAACTACAGCCAGTGAAGACTGTAATTTTGATAATATCCAATAATATATACCTGTATGCTTACAAATCGTAAATTTTTTATTGGCCTTTTAGATCTCAAAACGATTGCATCGTAAATGGGTTTGCATCTCTTAGCCCGTAGTGTCTACAACTGTTCAAGTTCATTATCATTGCCTTGCTTTCTACTGCAGACAGGTTAAACCTCCAGTCAATGAATACAGTACAATTCAATGCAAATTAGCTCACCAGAGCCAATAATCCGTAAAGGCAGCCATACAAACGTAATCGACCATTTATCCTGGAAACGATTGCATTCACTATTATACCTCCCAGTGAGTCTAACATCAAGTTCAGTGTCATATAAGTGACGTTTCCTGCAGACAGACTGCGCAAAGATCATGGTCATTGATATAAACTCCGCTTTAATCCGGATCTGATAATCTATACCAGCATCCATACAAACATAATCGGTTATTCAATTCTCGAATTGATTGTTAGGAATGGCAAGCATTTATAAAGCGCCACTGGCTTTGGAGAAGTGACAGTGTAAATGTACTTTATGTGATAAACAATTCACATGATAAACAGTACCATGTCCTATATGGTTAAACGACCTTGGGAGCCACAAAAAAAAAGTGTATGTGGAGAACAAAAAAAGAGAAAGCTATTCAGTAGAAAACCATCAACCCCCTACGTGTGTACGTGTTTCCTGATAGCACATCATTGGAAGTATATATATTTATGGTAGAATTGCCCGTTCTGTACCCCTTAATGGAAATTCTTTCAACAGAGCTGTGAAGCGAAGCTGAACATTCAGCTCATAGTTAATTAATCTTTTTTTCTTTCTAAATTGCATCTTCTGGCCCACTGGTCTAACGTAATCTTCTGTTCTAAGTCCATAATGCAGTTCAGTAAGCCATGCATTAATTACCGCGGTAAGAGTAAATCTGACAGACATCTTGGGAGTTGGTCGGTTGATGAGCTGTTTAGCCAGCTACGTCCTCTCTCTATTAATCTGTCATTTGAAAAAAAACTTAACTGTCGGCTACAGATTCTGCCATTTCTGTTTTAATCCAAAGTTAAAGGGGATGATTTTGTACTGGCTGTCTGTTTCCCGCTGTGCCTATTAATCAAACTGGCCTGTCAGAGCTTCTAGAACGAGGAATGTAGAAAAGTAAGCTTGCCTGGAAGACAAGGACTGACATGTATGATTGCATGTTTTGTAAAGCTAATTTGTCAAATCTACTAAAAAAAAAAAAAAAAAATCGAAAAAAAAATGGAAGCTGGAAAACGTGCATCGTATATTTGCATCAATGTCCAACTTGTATAATTGCATTTGTAAACTAATGTATCAAGTGTACCAAAATTTGTTTGATAAAAGTGAACTGACAGACATACATTGTATACAGTAATTGCCATCAAACTTCAGTCAGTGTTTTTTATCAGGCTATATACATGTATGTATGAATGCATTTGTATGTTTATCTGCCAACCTCCACAAACAAAAAAGATACAAATTACATATATAGTGCTATTGTACCTTAATAGAAGTTATAATCCACTACAGTTTACCAAAATTTGAAGTGAAACATTGTACTGCGAATATAGAAATTATTTATAGTATGACAGAAGTCATAATCCATTACATTGATTTTCCTAATTGTAAATCGAACCTTGTACTGCAAATATAGAAATTGTTATACCATAAAATTGTAATCTACTACATTTAACCAAATTATTAGAACGAAACTTTGTACTGAAAATATAGAAATTATAGCAGGGTAGAATTTATAATTCACTACATTACGTTTCCAAATTCTAAATTGAAGCCGTGTTCTATAAATATGGAAATTGCAGGATGATAAAATTTAAAATCCTCTACATATGACCAAAATTTTGGCGTGAAACCTTGTACTGCAAGTATAGAAATTGTAGCATGACAGAAATTAAAATCCGTTATTTTAGAATGGCACCTTGCAGAGAAACAAAATTGGAACCCAGTACTGGTATTTGAAATAAGTTAACAAAAGACTGTAATTTACAACTGGCGAAATATATTACATATTGATGTTTATTTCATCACTTGAAATCTACACCCAAACAAATCCGTAATTCCAAATTGTAGAATTGATGTACATTCTTTCAAGTTAGAACAGCAAAACGGCGTTGACTACCGCTTGTCGAGTATTGTGTGAAGAGGAGGTCCTAAGTAAACAGAGAAACTTTGGGTTAGCATGTCGTCTGGCTTGTGTTTTCATATTATTTACAACATAGGAGGCGAACAAAATGAATACTTGCAGTACTAAAGGTGTGATGTAGGGAACAAAGGTGTCACCAGGTCAGGAGGTGTCATTTATCACTAAGCTAGGATGTCTGATGATGATGTCCCTGCATGTAATACTAGCACTGGCATATATCATACTGCTTATGTCAGTGGCAATTTCAAAATAAGGGTTGCAAGAAAGGAACTAAGACTTACATTTCATTGTGTTGGTTTTTTTTTGGTTTCTTTTTTGTGTGTGGGGTGGAGGAGTGGGGTGGTGATGTAATACATGTATATGTCTGTCTGTCTGTCTGTCTGTCTGTCTGTCTGTCTGTCTGTCTGTCTGTCTGTCTGTATGTATGTCTGTCTGTATGTATGTATGTATGTATGTATGTATGTATGTATGTATGTATGTATGTATGTATGTATGTATGTATGTATGTATGTATGTACACATGTATATGTACATATCAAAACCAAGATATTTAACATAAGATTTCATTGTAAAATAAGTGTTTGCCCCTCTCTCCTTACCTACCCTACCATTTCAGAATGTTAGCCTCTATGGTATGTGCCTATTATCTCGATGTATGGGTCAATCTATTTGAAAAGTTGAAAAGGGGTGGTCACGACAGTAAGCTTATGGTCCAAGGATTCCCAGAGTCAGATATTTGGAAATATGTAGTTCTATAAATTGTTATACTAGATCCTAGAAATGTACGTGATACTTATTCAGTCGAAGATGTCCATTTCTAATTGTCTTTACTGCAGCGTATGTATATTACATTACAAGAACACATTTACGTTGTTCATAATCACACTGATGATCAATATATGAAATGTCGATTTCGTATCGTCTTCATCCCGACTTGCGCCTAATAATGCACAAATAAATGGACGTATGAAGTAGTTAGCATAGTACTCAACTTGAGATGTCCATTTCTGATTGTCTTTAGACTAGCTTACGTCTTTTTGCATTAAATGGAACACATGTACATGTATGTGTTATTCATATTTGTAGAACGTCCATTGTTAATCGTCGTTTGTAGTCTGGTTTATGTTTAATAAAGCGTGTATATATAAGAACACACATGAAGTGTTTCATTTTCATTTAGTACGTAACGCGAGACGTCCATTTCTCATTGTCTTTAGACCAGCTTAGTATAATGCACGTATATACGTCAGAAATGGAGTCAAACCGATTTTGAACCTCGGACCACTCGCTTTACTTCATAAAGGATTACATTTTGAAATATTGCATCAAGTGAATAATACCATATCCTGTTAAATATTGTCTGTTTGGATTACAATTGGATGGGCCCCCGAGGCTCCAAATGTGGTTTTTTATGCCAATGCATGGTATTCATCTTCCGTGATAATTAAATTGCTAACTTTGACCTTTTTTTTTTTTTGCTCAGAAGTCTGAGAAAATTGATAAATTTTGTTTTCAGTAGGAAGTTATCTTAGTCAATTATTTTGATGGTTTTATCGATACTGAGTTTTTATTGCATCATCCTTCTTCTTAGCCATCCTCAGTTTAAAAGTATGTCACATTATACAACAAAATGTGCCCATTTTTCCACCATTTATATTTCATATCAGCAATACATAATTTGAGTTTTAGTAAAAATACGTAACTTATGATGGTGATATTAAAAGTTGACAGATTTGAAAAAAAAATATGCATCTACAATCTTAGTTCTTTTACCAATTCTTTTTAGACTTAGTTAGAACTAATTTCTTGTAGATTTTCTAAATATTGTATAATTTTTTTTTTGCAATTTTCAGCAGGAACGTGAATTTCGCAGTTCATTCTTTTTTGTCTCAAATCTGTTTTGAATTCTTAAAATATAAAAATGTAATTTATAAATTATATTAGAGAATATGAAGATAGTATTTTATGAGAAATTATCAAGAAGGATCAGTGTTTTTAAAAGTTTAGGACGAGAAATTAAACTCACAAATTTGTGCATGTGTAAATTGTATCTAAATTTGAAATTATATGCTGTATGTTTTTATGTGTTTCGAAAATTGGAAATTTGACAATTAGCTTCAAAATGTATAAAGTGTAGGCAATTTTTTTGTAAATTGAAAATGAATGCGCAAAACCTTTAACTGCGTGGGTGAAGTTCTGGGGTCTTTTAATGAAAATTGACCCATAATTTTTCCTTGACATTTCGAAACCCTGTCAAAATGGACACAAACAGTGTTCCACATCGTTTCTTGGGTCAGTATAGACGATTAGAATGCGGTCCAATGGGGTCAGTTCACACCTTATATCACCGCTGATTGCAATGACAGGGGTTACGTTGTTTGTTTAGATGTGATGTCAGCTGAACTATTCAAAGTGGTGTAAATGAAACCCAGTGTTTGGAGGCCCGCTGTCACAAGCCTATCGGGTAGTTTGATCATAAATAACATGGTAGTGTAGAGAACTCGCAACGGGAATGAATGAAGTTTTGTAGCAAGAAAGTGTCGGACAGATGTTTGTCAGTACACTGCTCTACTTTCCCGCCCAAAACCGCTGAACAGACACTCTTGTTTTTCATCAACTTTTTTGTTGCTTTGCACAGTTCTTTTGGACCAGTTTGAAGTCAATTGTTGTCGTTTGTTGATTCATGTAAACGAAAGTGCTTGACATCGACAAAATTTATAGATTTTTCAAGAATAATCACTCGAAGGGAGATGACATAAATGTCTACTCCAGAAGGGACTAAGCATACATATACTGTTCTGGTTCAGGAGAATGTACACTGACCTAAATATAATAGGCACAACTCAACAAGGCAAGAGTACATGTACAATGTACGTGTAACGCGGCAAGAGCAATTATTTATGAGAAATGGCCACGTGCTCACATGAAAACAGTACAACAAGAGATGGCAAAAAAACCCATAACAACATTACGGCAAACAAAAACAATAAGGGAAGAAAATAAATCAGTCTGGGAGGTGTGAATGAATGTTCATTGTAAGGACAAGACACATTGTATTTCTGCAACTGTGTGTACGACACTTCTACCACGTACAGAGTTTGATAACTTTTCCAGAATGGAAATACTTGATAAGACTTTGTGGTTGCCAAAGGAATATGTACGTCATTTTGTTGAAGAAAGGAAGAAAAGGATATATTTCGGTCATTGATGGTAAATGAGGCATGATTTTGACACAAAACTAGGAAAGTCTATTTAATTTATTTGACAGTTTCTGAAGATAAAAATTGCGACTATAATCCAGTTTGGAAAATACAACCTATAATTTACATGTAGGTGTGAAACACTAAACCAGTTGTCTGACAGCTGTTGAAAAAGTTGGACCAGAACAAATGAGTAATCTATCTGATGGTTATGATTCCACTGACAAGACACTCATTTGAGAACCTGGGATTGAAACCTTGGTCTTTAAACTGTAAGAAATTGAGAGAGTATGAGGCAAGTAGGATTCTTATTACAAACATGCAGTTTTTACAACTGAATGTAGCGATAAAGTGAGGGAAATCTGTAAAAAATTTGAAAAAATTTGAAAAAATTTAGAGAAAAAGAAATTGTTAAATAATGTAATCAGACTGTGACCTCTTCATTTTTCCAGAATCAACCACTTTTGTTATGGGGAGAAATTTATCTTGTCGTGATAATTTAGTAATATACATTAGAAGTATATGTTTAGCTGCCCACCCCTCCATACATATAGTATCTACCTTGTTGGTGGAATACCTTACACGGTTGGTTTGATATGCCTTTACCTTTGAAAGTTTGAATTTTGAAAAAAAAAAATCGGTGCAAATGTAAAGATAGACTGAAAAACTGACAAAATGTATACCCCAAATACACATCAAGAAGGTAGCACATAAAATATTTCTCCTTAGAAAGTAATGAAGATTAGGACAAGTTCACAGATACCTGTAGAAGACAGTTAAGTTCAGGATCAAACTTGAATTGATGTGATTGTATGTACGACAGAACAATGCTTTCATTCATGTTGTTGTATTTGTGTAAGACTTGTAACAGTGTGGATTCTGTGTGTACAGATTTGTCTCGAGTCGATGAAAGCATGGCGTCAGGACGTTGTATCTACATTAGCTGTACGGTTCATACTTGCATAGCGTTGTACGTGTGATGTGAAGCAGAAGAATAAAAAAAAAATGGCTACCCAGTACCTCCATGCTTTGTGTACAGTAATCATGTTTGCTGTGTATGAATAACTGTCTCTTGTTTTTCTCTGATTTTTCAACCCTACTGTGAAAGAATTGTATATAAATTACAGACATTGCGATGCATTCACAAAGGAAAAACAAAACTCAATACATAATGTAGACTGGATCCAAAATATATGTTATAACCCAGCATTTATCAAATACATATGTAGGGATAAGTGAATATTGTATTTATGTTTCTTGTCACTATTAAACTGATCAGGGCTTAAAATTATCAGTTGTAGTCCAGTGCAATTATGCTAGTAACTTACTAAACATCATATTTAGATGTACAGTACCAAATTTGTAAGGTGTTCGTCTTGACCAATGGAAACCAATAGAAAACTGTAGCTGAAAGTTTACTTGGATAAATGTGACTATCTAGCTAGCATAGAATTTAAATTCAAGTCCTGTCGATATATGTACCATCACTGTGAACCCCCACCATAACCAATATGACCACTACCACTAATAATACCACTGTCGATACCACGATAACCACTGCCACTTCTATTACGTCACCCCTACCACCACCACCACCACCACCATCACTCACAATCACTACCACCACCACCACCACTCGCAATCACCACCAGCACTCTACTACCGATTAACTCATGTTTTCACGTCTTTATGAACCAACAGATTATCAGCTAGCCAAAGATTTATTGTATCAGTAGTTCGTGATATAGTTCTGAATCAAAAAACCTCTTTTGAATAATTTTGATACATCAAAAGAATCCCTATACCAGATATACACCCCCCCTCTTTAGTTATACATAGTAGGAAGAATCCTCTCTACCAGATATATTCCCCGCCATACATGGTACAAAGAGACAGTGATCCTGGTACCTCAACTATCAATTCACTGCACCATATGATCTGTTTCACTTTCAATGATAAAGTAAATAACTTGAGTTTGATTTTCAAATCGGAGCTAATGAGCCTCTGTTTATTAGCATTTTACTCTTAGATAAAAAAACAAGAAAACCACTTTAGCCAATTATCTCTCCCATATTCAAACGGTACATTCTTTTAGAAAGAAAGTACAAATTTTCGAGGTCACCCCAGAAGTCATAGAAAGGCGACAGACTGACGTCGGCGCAAACAATGGATGCTGCTACAGTTTTAACTAAAAATGGAAAGTGGTCGTACGGCGTGTGCTTTGATGCTAAATTGTTCATACAGGGACATTTCTAGTAAGATGAGCCTCGCGGAGTGAATCGGATGTACGTCGTAATTTGTACAGTCATGGTTTTTTAAGTGGCCACAAAAACTTAGAAACTCATGGACCGATTGATTCATGGTCGTTGCCAAATATAGCTGCACTAACTTTAGTGAAAGCTTTAGTGTAGAGGCCTTTAAAATCAAACTCATAAATAAACTCTCAAGTTTAGCCTGAATTGAACCGTTTTGTGTGTAATCTACATTGCGGTCATTCATTGTCCCAGCCTATGTTAGATAAAGGCCATGGTTTGGGCAAGTTAGCATCTAGTATGTAAGATAAATTTGATGATGAAAAACACCTAAATTTCGGAAAAAAAGTTGTGTACTTCAAGCGTAATTTTTAAAAAAAAATTATGAAATTTTTTGAAGTTCAAACATCAAACATTAGTATGAGTTATATATGAACTAGTAATTTAGTATGTAGAATCATAGAATGTGTCGGACAACATGGAAGGGGATGTTAAAATAGACTGAATAATCAGTCAGGGGAGCCTGTAGGTGTCAATCACTTGGTCTAATACATTGTATATGTCAGTCATATTACACATCTAGGACACATTACTTCATTATTATCCAGGATACACCGGTTTGGTGTAACTATGGCACCAGACATGGCATCCTGGCAACTAGAGACATGGGTGATATTCCTAGATACATATACATGTTATGTACAGTTGAATATTTGTGCATGTGTGTGAAGGAGGGAGGAGAGGGTGGGGGGGGGGGGAATGTGCACTGCAGGGATACTATTATGCATATGCTAACCTGAATGTGTATGTATGTGTGTGTGTGTGTGTGTGTGTGTGTGTGTGTGTGTGTGTGTGTGTGTGTCTGTGTCTGTCTCTCTGTGTGTGTGTGTGTGTGTGTCTGTCTGTCTGTCTATCTCTGCCTCTGTGTATATGTATGTATGTATGTATGTATGTATGTATGTAAATTCATAAACAAGATGGAGAGGAAACGATAGAGCACGCTACCTAATTATGAAAAAGAATGTATATATATATATATGACAGTGTCTCTTTGTCTCTTTGTACATATATCACCATCCAGGTAGTTGATCTGTGCAATACAGATTGACAATAATCCCCTATAGCCCTACAAATGTACCTTTGAACCTTATTGCCCCATTCTCTACAGCTATGTGTGTATCCATCTAAAGATACTACTTGTCATCCATTCTCACCAAATAGACCATACAAACACATCGTTGGGATAACAAGTTTAAACAAAATTCAAAAAAAAAAAAAAAATGGACAATAGGATGGTTTAAATGGAATAAAGTCGACTGTTTGTTGATGATAATCGCCCAACATAGTTATCACACCATGAACTGTGATATGGAGGAATGCATCTATGTGGAATAAGTTATCTAGGGTGTCTTAATTATCACCTGGTAACCAGATGAGATAAGCATAACCATAGCAACCACTGCTGAGGATCACCACCCAATGCTGATCTGTGATATGTTTGTTTAGTGTTAAAAAAAAAATATCAGAAGTCAAAGATAAACATGAACGAAATTAGCAGTAATTGGTTATACAGTGAAGTAGATCAAATCCACCTAAACCAATAAATATTCAGATTAGCAGATGAGGTGTCTTGATTGGCTTCTGTTTAATTTAAGTATCAACTGAAAGTTACAATGATGTTTATTATCTGCATGGTACTGTGAGACCCACTTCTTTGCTGGAAAAAAAAAGTTTGTACATTTGGCCACTTGACTACACGGAATCAAAAAAAAATCAAAAAAAAAATCATCAACATTTTTGAAATTCCAGGTCATCGCAAATGTTACAAACTCAATTTTAACAGAGTTACTTGTACAAGTGTGAATTTTTTATGTGGATGAGTGACATTGTCATGGAAACCAATTTTTGGATTCATCAATTGAATCTAGACTCTGAGCTTCTCACATGTTGTAGCGGCAACAGATATATATATATTGATAAAGTGATGTATAATTGATGGAATAGCAGAGCTGATGGAAACATTCTAAATTTGATTGGGTCAGATGATACATATTTAATTGAGTTTCTTACAAACCACAAAGAATGTGGTTACTTAAAGCTTGGTATGGGTTATTTTAAAAAAAAAGAAACAAATTGACTTCAGGTCATCATCATTATTTTACGTCGGAATATTGTCTGCAGATGCAGGTGTATTGTTACTTGCTGTCTTCTAGAAAAGTGAACCTGTGTACATTCTATCAGCACTTTCATTCATTTTGTAAAAAAATATTCAACAAGATGAAATTTTTAAGTTGAATGTGTGTGTGTGTATGTATGTATGTATGTGTGTGTGTCTGTGTGTGTGTGTGTGTGTGTGTGTGTGTGTGTCTGTCTGTGTGTCTGTCTCTCCATTTGTCCGTCTGTCCATCCCGTCTGTTTGTCCGTCCATCTGTCTGTGTCTGTGCATCATGTGTTTTATCACTGTGTACAGTATGTTTGTAACCGTGTTATGTGTTGTTTGTTTGTTTGTTTGCACATGAACTACATGTATATGTAAGACAGTTATTTCAAAACTTGGAAAAGGTCACACGTTTGCATATTTACATGTATTAACAATCAAATTTTTGGTGAGACATATTAGTCATGTACTACAATGTGCATTACTTGTTATGACCCCATTAAAGGAAATAATACACTGATACATTTCAAAAATAGATTTTTTCTCTGAAATTTATCAGCAACAGCGGAAGTACTACAAGGATGTCGTTACCCAAGTATTTGCTTATAATGGGAAAAATGTTGATGACGGTACCAAGTAGGGTATCTTTTAAGATTGGAAGTGGATACTAAGGTATGGCTAAAATCTCTGGGGTTCTTAGTCACCATTTTGTTTTCGTCAGCGATGTAAACAAGTGTCGGGATAGGTTCTTTTTAAGCAGGAAGATGAAATGTTTTTAGAGCTGTCGTCATCTTTTGAGGAGGCAACACAACTTTCAAAGCCTGATAAGTGTAGAATTTTTTTTAGCTGTCAGTATCTGTATTTAGCACTATAAAATTTTGGTTAAATCGTACGTGAAAAATCATATTGTATTTTTCATGCTTCTTTTTTGATTGTTGAAGAAGTTCTGTGAATTTATGTTTGTAAGTGTGGTGATCGACAATTTTTCCCGGAGCGTTCTGCAAAATTGTGTTAAAAAAGTCTCTGACCCACTTGGATTAAGATGTAGGTGTGAAAAAATGTCAGGTAGAGCTATCTTACACTAGTCCAGAACAAAAAAAATATGACTCCATGTCAACTGTTGTGGCTCGACTGCTAAAATAACACAAATGCAATGACCTGGTATTGAAACCCTGGCCTTTAGGAGAATATGCCAAGAGAATACATGTATCAGTGTTTTAGCTAAGGGCTAAGGGGGCAGTAAGTAGGTAAAATCTACTGGGGGTTCCCATGTCAATTTACCTGGGTTCTCAAACAAAATTACCATAGGCTCTGGGAAACACTGCTATTTTTACCCCCGTTTTGTTACTGGAATCCCCAACCTTAGCAAACACACTGTAACACATGAATGTTCTGATGTACATGTAGGCTGTTCTATTGCATGCAGTCTGCTGTAGTCGAAAGCACTCAGCTCATTGAAAAATGTTGTGTGTGTTGGTTTATAGCACAGTTCTCTAGATCCTCAGAAAAGTGTAAAAATTGTAGTCTATCTAAAATTCCTCAATATGGATGGTAAAAAATGGCTTCATTTAGTAGTCTTAAGGTAAAGATGTCATTATGGACATATACATGTAATAGTGGGGGAAAATGAAAAAAAAGAGGCAAGGTACTGTATACTTCTGTATTGAAATTCTAGGTACGTCTTTCAGTTTAGTGTTGTGTTAGATGACTAGAAAATAGTGTAATAAGAAAACATCTTAAAATGTGCAACATGGATGGATTGTAAACGAGTGCTCTACTAAACCACTTGTAGAAATCTATTATTCCTACACAGCAAACCAGATACATGTCTTTGTAAATGAGACCTGACTTCCAGGGGGAAAACTATCAACTTTGTAGCTCCAAAAATAGCAGCATCCATTAACCCCTTCACTCCCAATCTTTTCCTGCCAAAAGCATTTCGTTTCCAGACAAAAATTTGAGAGAGAAAAATTATCTCACATTTATGAAATTTTTTGCCATTTTTCGTATTTCTATAGAAAGGAAAAAAGAAAATGCTCTCAAATTTGTTTCTCCACAGATAGCATTTATTAACTCTTTCACCTTCTATCTTTTCCCGCCAAAAGCATTTCATCACTTTGCGGAAAATTTGAATGAAAAAATGAATACATTTATGAAATTTTTTATATGAGCAAGTTTATTTTAGAGAGGAAGTCCAAACAATAGCAAAAATTGCAGACTTTAAACTAAATTTTGATAATTAAACATGAATTTTTTGTGAAATATTAGTTTTTATGAACGACATTTATAGAAGTGTTAAAATAAATGTTTGTACTTTCTGTTTGCTTAGAGCATTTGTTTTGATAATAAAACAGTCATGAGTGTACAATTTGTACAAGTAGTTCATTGCAGTTGGCACAAAGTTCTAAGATTTTGTGTTTACTATGAATTTCTGTCTCAAAAAAAAAAAAAATGAGAATTGCTTTTAGTTGTGTCGAAGATTTCGCAAATTTTAAGAATGTTATTTTCAAAAAGTTTTCCTTCAGGTTTTGTTGCAGAAAGGTATTTTTTTTTTGAAGATTTTTAGAAAATTTGAGAATATTAAGTTCAAAACTTTTCCTGTAGACTTTGTCAAAGATTTCACAAAATGGAGAAATGGGTTGGTAATCTCGAACGACTAAGTGAACTGACACTCTGAATATAATTTTGAATATCTGATCAATCTCCATTAGTATTCCACTCAAGTATCAGGCGTAGTAGTTGCGCGTTATTTCGAGAAAAAAAAATGTTTATTGAGTGTTAAAAACACAGCTATTACTAGACAGATATTTTTGTACCACATGTGCATTGCTGATCATAACGTCTAAAGTAGGAAACCATTTTAGAACAAGAAAATGACATGTTTTGGACTGTAAAGTTGCTCTCCGAGTACCTGACCTTTGCATTTTTGTGGCAACATTCAGACAACGGTCACATTTCTTGAGTAACAATTAGAGTTCCAAGGAGTGATATTTCTCTCTAATGTGCTCAAATTAGCAGTTTTATCTGGAATTTCCATCTAATCGTTCGTTTTATCACATTTTTCTACTCCCATAATAATTCCTAAAAGACACAAGACCGAGGCAGTCATGTTTGCAGTGATAAGTGTAGTATTTGTTCAGTTGCAGTGCATTTGTTGGAAATGTAATCATTAAATGTTATCAGCGTATTTTTGGATTTTTTATGAATAATGGAGATGTTAAATATTGAAGCCTTTTGAATGGAGATTTTTCAGTACATTTTGGTATTTTATTATAGAAGAAAGATGTTATTACTGATTTGAATTTTGTGATTCAATTTATGAGACATCATATCCAGAAAGTAAAGGTAATCCTTAAAAATATTTCTTTGACAGTAAGTAATGGTATCCAGGGAATGGATTTCTCTTCTCTTCTCTTCTCTTCTCTTCTCTTCTCTTCTCTTCTCTTCTCTTCTCTTCTCTTCTCTTCTCTTCTCTTCTCTTCTCTTCTCTTCTCTTCTCTTCTCTTCTCTTCTCTTCTCTTCTCTTCTCTTCTCTTCTCTTCTCTTCTCTTCTCTTCTCTTCTCTTCTCTTCTCTTCTCTTCTCTTCTCTTCTCTTCTCTTCTCTTCTCTTCTCTTCTCTTCTCTTCTCTTCTCTTCTCTTCTCTTCTCTTCTCTTCTCTTCTCTTCTCTTCTCTTCTCTTCTCTTCTCTTCTCTTCTCTTCTTAATTCCCTTCCCTTAATTCCCTTCCCTTCCCTTCCCTTCCCTTCCCTTCCCTTCCCATCCCATCTCATCTTTTCTACTCTCCTCTCCCCTCCTTTCTTTTCCTCTCCCCTCCTCTGTTCTGTTCTGTTCTGTTCTGTTCTGTTCTGTTCTGCTAAGTTGAGTGTTCTTATGATCAGGAAAACACAATGTGTACTGTGCTGTGGAATTACATGATGTGCTGTTTCATGTTACAATGATCTGTTCACTAACAGTGATATCAGCTGTGACTAAATATTACTGTACATAGCAAATCTTTGATGTTTAAGTGAATTACTTGCAAGGGATTTTGTTAATTTCAAATCATGATCTGTCTAAAAGCAGTTCGGCTTTCCAAGACCGACAACCTTACTTACCTGCATTATAACATTCTTAGAATTAGTGTGTGTTTTCATGAAACCCATCTTGAAAATCTCAATTAGTGAGCCATGGACAATTCTCTATCATATTTTATTGCCTACATTACATGTACATCTCTATAGCCAGACTTCAGCTTGTGGAGTCTTACCCAAAGATGGCTATAAAAAGTAAGTCTTTTATTGAATGTTCCTTTCATAAAGTATTACATAGCAGGTATTTTATATTATACTGTATTACTAACATGATAAATTGTAAAGGTTATGGAAGAAGATGGATATAATAATGATATACACACACACACATACATACATACATACATACATACATACATACATACATACATACATACATACATACATACATACATACATACATACATACATACATACATACATATACATACATACATACATACATACATACATACATACATACATACTGATGATACATATATACATACATACATACATACATACATACATACATACATACATACATACATACATACATACATACATACATACATGCATAAACACAGGTACATGAATTTACTCACACACACAAGCACACAAGCATGCATACACAGACAGACACACACACATATATGCTGATTTCAACAAGTAAATTGATAGAAAAAAATACCGCTTCAACCCACCATTACAGCTGATTTTCTTCAAAGTTCTAGTGTGCCAAACAGTATCTCTACTCTTTTTTCAAAGTTCTAGTATGCCAAAACAATATCTCTACTCTCTCTCATTATATCATTTGACAAGATGTGAATGATCAAATCATTAGATTTTTCAGACGAGTTTTACTTAGGTGACGACCAAATCCCCATCACAGTCCCTGCAACCTTTGACATTTAGATGCATTTGTGAGTGAACATACCAACACACTGTAATTTGCTCAACATCTCACTTTAGGTTTTATGTCCATGCAGGTGTGACAATACGAAGGCTCTGAAAATTATTTATTAAATTCCCTCACTCATATTATATTTATAGCACGTTTCTCATCCAATTTGAGGTCATTTGATTATAATAAGTGTGTTGATGCAACTGTGTAAGTTCGTTATTAGCTTCTTTTGTGCTCTGTTTGTCAAGTTTGATAACGTTTGTTTTCATCGTTTATTAAATTTTGTCAATTTGTTACGTTGACAATGTTCGATACAAGTTGTGTACATTTTCAGGAAAGAACATTGTAGAAACATGGCTCTTCTGTCATACGTGTAGCTGCCGTAAATTCAGAAATGAAAAATCTGTTTTCGGCTATTTTGTTTCAAAACGTGTGTACATTTTGAAAAAATGAACGCTGTTCATATGTGCTGTTATGTCATAGATTTTATGAATTCTAAAATGTAAATTATTTTACGGTTCTTTTTCCATCACCATGATTTTTTTTACTCTAGTTACTATACATGTAGTCATTACAATCTCTCCCAAATATAGTCAAATAGACAAATTGTAACGAAAATGTAGGTAAATCTCCTGCTGAGGAAAGGATGAATAGCAGCACAATGTGAGTAGTAATCCATCCCACACTACTTACTTCATTCAGTTAATACTACAAAGTCAACCACCAGTTTGAATGTAAGTAAGGTGAGGATGCGATAAGATCATCACGTTTACGTCAACGCTCCAATAGGATAAACTATCGCTGTTGGTGGTAAAAAAACGGTACCGTATTCTGCGGTAGAGAAATCCGTTTGACTTTACGGTGGAGATGATCGTAACACATAGGACTATAGATGAGAATAGTTACAAATGTACATATATGTACATTTCACATATGTACATTTCACATATGCACATTTCACACATGTGCATTTCATATAATATATATGTACATTTCATATATGTACATTTCATATATGTACATTTCATATATGTATATCTCACATATGTGCATTTCATATATGTACATTTCATATATGTACATTTCACATATGTACATTTCACATATGTACATTTCATATCTGTGCATTTCATATATGTACATTTCATATATGTACATTTCATATCTGTACATTTCATATATGTACATTTCATATATGTATATCTCACATATGTGCATTTCATATATGTACATTTCATATCTGTACATTTCATATATGTACATTTCATATATGTACATTTCAGTAAAGGACAGTTTCCTTGTCATAAATTGTATACATTTTAAAATGAAACTGTTTTGTCCTGTTTTTTCCCTCACTTTAAATTTGTTGCCATGGTCTGTACGTTTCTGAAATGAAGTTTGTTGGTACATGTTTTTTCCTGTGTCCTAGATTGTTTTGAATTTTCAAACGAAAACTGTTTTATGCCATCACAGAAATTTTCTAAGGATTGTGGGTTTCGGAAATTAACATGAATAAATAATTTCTGTTTTGTTTCTATTCAACAAAGTGAAGTGTACATATTTTATGTTTATGTCCAAAATCAACATATTAGTGTAAAGTATTTAAAAAAAAATTTTTTATAATCACTTCCACTTTCACAAAATAACATTGATACAAATATTGAAATTTCCGTGATGTCTGCATGAAATAGAGTCCTGCAAATTGAATGGACATTATTCAAATTTATTGTAATAATTTGTGTCAATTCTGTGTCAAATTAACATTTAAGTTTATGTTTCCATGTCTGTGTTCTAATTTTCTATCATTGTATTCCATCATTGGCATTGATGTATTCTATAAAGTCTAAAATGTGGTTTATTCAAAATAAATAAATAAATAAATAAATTAATAGATAAAACAGGTAGACAGACAGACAGACAGACAGGCAGACAGACAGACAGATACTACCCATGTATATATTGTACGTACATACAATATTATATACATTTTTGTACATCTATTTGTCCCTCCCTCCCTCTCTCCATCCATTCATCATCCATCCATCCACCCACCCTCATACACTCACATACATACACATACATTGTACACACACACACACACACACACACACACACACACACACACACACACACACACACACACACACACACACCCCCACCCACCCACCCAACCATGTACATATAGAGAGTGGAAGACACAGGCACACCCCACACTGTGACAGACTGACAATAAATAAATGCATTACTGTATTAGGATGAAAAAAAAATTAAACTGAGACTTTATTGATCCTGTTTTTTTAGAACATTCTAACAAACTTTCAGGTTGTGTTATAAAGTAAGAAGAATACCGGGGGTATTAGGAAAACTCATCTGTGAAAAAATATGTCAACATTTTTGTGATCAAAAAATATGTGTATAGTTTGCTCGAGTTTGTATTTGGTTGATAATTGCTGTGTTATCAAACTTCACAGTATGAAAAGTTGTCTCAACAAATATGCATGTACATGTATACGTGCATTCTGACTTTGCAAACGTACATTAATTTTGTATCTATTCTCCTAAGCTATGATAACACAGCTATGGAAGTAATAGCCATTAGAAAGCATTTCTTAAGTAAAAATATTAGTCTCCGAAAATGTTAAAATGCGATTGCTGGAGGGGTTATTTTAGCAGTGAAGATTGGTGTACAGAAGTGTATGTGTTTTTACGTACGTGTTGTTAAGACGTCAATCAATGGCAAATGTATTAAAAGCCGAGATCGCTGTACATAAAACATAAATTGAAGCTCATCTAAAGTACATGGTGCAGTCATTTATGTATAAAATGTCACGCCGTAATCTCCAATGACCCCTAGGCTGAATGGTAGAATGGGGAGAGAAGCCATATTCATCGGAAGCATTTGTAGTATTTTATTGAATATGGCCTCTGCGTCCCCCGAAGGTTTTACAATATTATCAAATATTGCTGAAATGGATCACGAGGAATGAATAGGAAGTTGATGGAAAGGTATCAATAATTAATAACTTTTATGCCTCTCTATTGAAATGATGGATATTTCACTATGACATATTTACCAGTAAGGTGTAAATCAAATCCAGACTCAGTTACTTGTTTCCCTGCAGTAATGGTTCGATGCTGTATTAAAAGGTAGCCGTTCCCCGAAGTCAAAAAAAAAATGTTTTAGAAGTTTAAAGGCCCGGACTTGTTTTGTTCCAGAGTGTCTTCGATTTGTCAAATTACATGTGTTATTGATGTCACACAACACTTATTAATTATTAATTAACTAATTATAGGCTGTCATGTTTGATTGATCGCTTTGATTTTTTCACTATCACTCACTTCAGCAATTTGTAAGTGCAACGATATATATGAGTTTTTGTGAGATACTGAAGTTATACTAGCTTTTAATCTAAGCAGTGACCAGAACTGAATGTTAATATGCAACCTTGCAGTGCATCTTGGGAGTAGCAGTGCATCGTGGGAGCAGTTGACACCTTTGTATGCTGTCTAATTAACCCTAAAAATTCCATTTTTTTTCCTGTTTTTAGAATCTTGTTCAATATTGTAATGGTAATATTGAGTGATGTTCAAAAAAAAATTCAGTTGATGTTTTTTCATGACATTTGATGTTTGAGCAGTTAAATTTGAATGTTTGATTTGACAAGGCTTTTTCATAATCATGTTGTTCCAAATTTATTTGAAGATGGCTATAAATTGCATTTCAGACGTTGACAGTTTTTAGGTGCGATTGAATTTGAAAGCACAAATGTATGTTTTTTGGAGATGGCTACAAATTGCATTTCAAGTGCCAACAATGTTATGGTGCTGGAATTTGAAAGTGCTAATGTACGTTTTTGAAGATAGCTACAAATTGCATTTCAGACGCCGACATCGACAATGTTGAGGTGCGGTTGAATTTGAAAGCATGACCTTACGCGGTGAATTTTTCTGCTGATAAACAAAAATCTCAAGTTTACCCAGTACCAGTCCTCGACAGCATCTGGCTGGTTTCTCAGGTCTCCATAACCAATATTTTACATCTTTGCCACTCCTGGTTCTTGTTTGAGTTTATTTATATATTTATCCCAGACAAGGTGATTTATTAGTACAGAGGAAGTTCTTACTAATTGTGTAAATAAAACAGGCTAACCTCAGACCATCACCACCAAAATCTTCAATAAACTGCCCCATAAAAAACTCTGCAAATTCTTTTGACAAAAAACACCAACAGAATCTATAAATGTCAGCATATCCTCAGCCCTTTTACCAGACCACTCATGATGCTCTGTCAGTTATGACGACAATACACGATTCATAAGTAATTTCACACTATTTACATAAAAAAAAAGCAGAATTTAGGTATCGCAGATGTAAATTACCAGTTGTCAAATTTTCAATATGTCGTATGATATATTAGGGAGTCGTTTTGTGGTTTTGTTTGTCCTGTCATGAAACTTACGGTTTGTCTTGTGTACAGAGTGGTGTGTATCGTCTTTGAGGGGACATGTATTAATAGTCATACGTAGGTTGTGACAACTTTATAATATTTTCTAAGATTTTTTGTTGTAAAAGAGAATATTTTGACCTTTCTGTAACGCAGCGATACAAAAATGATTTGAGGTGCAGTGAGCCGACTATATAGAATGTAGCCTACAATTTTTTTTTTTTTTATAATATGCATGGAATTGTCTGACTAGATTGCAAATGTCTACAAATGTTGTATGGTAGTTTAGTTTATCTAGTTACCAGTGTTTTCATTTCTTTTTCAAATTTTGTTGTTGTTAAATAATACTTTCTGAACTTTAAAGAAATTTATGTAAAGAGATACGAAAACATCGTAAATTCAATGTACGACAATCAAGTCACCAATGTTTTCATTTCTTTGGAAAGATTTTTTTTTGTTAAATAATACTTTCTGAACTTTTAAAAAAAATTTATGTAAAGAGATAGCAAAAGATCGCAAATTCAATGTATGACAATCAAGTCACCAATGTTTTCATTTCTTTGTAAATTCTTTTTTAGTAAAATAACCATTTTTGAACTTTTTAAAAAAAAAAATGAAGCAGTACCAATTTATTATGTATTTATGATCTGAGTAGGCTAATGTAGTTGAAAAAAATTTACATTTTGTGTGCATAATTAAGTGATGAGTTTTGATGTCTTTTACGAAAAAAAATTTACAACTTGTTAGTTCTCCTGTTATACTGTCTGGTCGTTCTTTGTCGTATTTTACTTGGTTCTATAGAGCAATGTGTGAACTTAGAGGACCTATTTCATGTTTTTTCCTGAAATTGATGACTGTTTGAATAAATCTTTTATCGTCTGTTCGTCTTCAAGAATTAAGATTTAGGAAGTGATGATATTTATGTTCGTCATTCGTTTGAGCTCAAGATAGCGATGCAAACTTGGATACAGCTAAGAAAAATTGAAACTTCCAGGTGCCAGTGATCCCCTATGAGGCTCACCTGTTGGGATATAGGTCATGTGTGTTGAAACTATTGACAAAGACTGAAGTGTATAGTCAAAAATTTCAGGTCAAATTTTCATGTTTATATTTGGAACAGACGTTCATTTTTGATACTAAAAATTGATCTTGCTTGTGAAAAATGTGAAGTTACTTTGTGACCAAATATTGTTTCGTTCTGTTCTGTCACTGAAGGAAGACATGTTAGAGATAATTTATTGTATTCACGCAGTTGTCATCGGTGGAAATAATGTGTGAAGATTTATGTTCATATTCACACATAGTATTCATTAAAAAGTGAATCTTAGTCCTTGAATCTGAACCGCCATTTGCAAAGTGTGAGAATTTGAAATTGTTTCCAAGTGTGCTATGGTTATCAACGAGCGGAATGTGTGAATAACAATCGATGAAAAGTGTCAAAATTCTTTTCGAACAGACCACTAATAAAAAGCTGCAGAATCCTGGCCCCATCATAATAAAAGTTTGCGAGCGAGTAAGTTTGTTTTGTCCCAAGTGGTCATAAAATCAGAAAGTCCACAGTGCCTTTAATGCTGACTGGAATTCAACCATAACGAACTAGTTCTTTAAGTACTTAACATATTGTGACTCCAAAATTTGACATAACGTGGGCCTTTTGCCAAAAATGTGTCAGACGGTGTCCTCAGGACCACCATTGTCAAGGTTGAACATTGTCATTGTTGTAAAAGTGTCATCAAGAAACCCACAGAAAACAACAACAAAAATTCACAAGATTCATCAGTGGCATGCTAATTCTACACCAAAGAACTAACCCGAGGTGTTGTTGTCAATTTAGTTGTTAAGTTGTACTTTTGTCGCTGAGTTACAGTGTAGTTGTTGCAGGGTTGTCACAAATTTAGTTGTCGCGGTGTTGTTGCCAAATGAGTCGTTGTAGTGTTGTCACTGAGGTAGTTGTTGCAGGGTTGTCACAGATTTAGTTGTTGCAGTGTTGTCGCCAATTTAGTTGGAGCAGCGTTGTTGCAAATTTACTGAGAGTCTGATTGGTATTTTGCGAAAAAAAATTTTGTGAAGGAAGCAGTGTAAATGCCACTTTTCCACATGCTTGTTTCCTGTGGTTTTGAAGATTTGTTTTTTCTAACTACCTTTTATACATAATGTACATTATCACGGTTTTATACGGAAAATCATACAAAAGGCTGAGAGTTTTTATACAATTTACTTGTACCCATTTTCCCTTAAAAATTTTTCGTTATTATTTTTGACCATTTTATAAGTACGTGTGGTTACAGTGTCTGTCACATCTTCAGTATTTCTGGATATACATATTTTGTCAAGCTTTTTATGGTCAAAAATTACAATTTTTGAGTCCTGATGTGAGACTGGGTTTCTATTTGTTGATGTGAGAGTGGTTTTCTATGACTAGAGATTTCTGACCGTGAATTTTCAGATGCTGGATTTAATGGATGCAATGATTCAATGGTGCATTGTGGGAAAATTTGATTTTTTTTTTACTAAATACAGAAAGGATTCTAAAAACGATCAAAAATCAAACTTTTCAATACTTATTTTTACTGTAAAAACTAAAATGACAAATTGATATTGAAGCAGTATCCGGCTTTACTAACTATAAGCCAAAAACATGTTTTCCTGCACAGATTTGGGGTTTCTTGATTTGAATTTAAGGGACACAAGCAAAGAATTTCGTGTGCGATTATAGTACAGATTTGAACTGTCAAGGTTTCGATGATGATAAGGCCACAAAAACGTACCAAATTGGAAGGGTCCATAAAGAAAAATAAGTATTAAAGGAAAAGAGTTTGTCCTGACAGAGTACACTAAACTATTCTGTGTGATTGATGATAGCTGTGAGCCAATATACACAAAGAGCGTCAACGTATTCACTAAAGAAAACACCGAAACGATAGTAAAAGCCTTGGGAAACACCATTAAGGCCGTCTGGAATGTTTTACTTCACTCTAGATTGCCATGGAAACTAGAAATACAAAACCCGTAATATCAATTTTTGGGGTGTCTGTGACAGACCTCTTGGCACAGCAGGGATGGATGATTCTGTTGTGAAAACAAAAGGGAGGCAGTAGTTTGCGTAAATTAGGTGATAAGTGATGACTCATGTCATAATATACTGTTCTCGTTAGGATAAGCACACTCTAATTGCAATTTGTTGTTCAAGTCTGGACCCAGCGAAGAAAGGTATTTATAAACAAAAAACTGAAGGCATTTCAAAAAGTCTGTGATGAAATTCAGAAACAAAATCAGATACAGATTTTTGAATTGATAAACATTAATTTTCAAACTTGAGACAAGTCAGACACAAAATGTTCAAATTCAGAAATAAAAGTCGTACATAATTTTTCAAACTCGGAATCAAAACTGTACACGTATTTTCTTGTCAAAATCATGCGTAATTTTTCATGTGATAAAAGTTGTATTTGTCCTAATGATTGAAATTTTACGGGATGTACGATGTTTGTTTTGGAAAGTGGAATGAGCCTTGTCCATGGTAGTTTTGAGTACAGTATAAATATGAAAGAATAAACCTTTATATGGTGTAGTACTACCTGATTTGTTTGTACATGTAGGTAAAACTTGGAAAGATTTCCGAAGGCTTTTAAAACCTCTGCTTTACCTTAAAATTACGGGGAAAAAAATGTCATAATTTTATCATGTTTTACGTTTAATGTGTGTGGTAAAGGAGTTGAAATCTTCTTGAAAATGAGAATTTGTAAATTTATGTTACCCATTTTGTGAGGGTACCCCTACATATACGTGCAATTTCTTCATGTGAATTCACTGTGATATCAAAGACATTTTATTAAGTTTTACTCGTTCCGAATCTCGGCACTGCTGAATGAACACGTACACAGACTCATGTTCATTCTAAGAACAAAGGCCTTTAAAAGAAGTAGTTATTGTGCAATATGGCAGTCAGATGCCGTGCAATGCCACCTCATTAATTAGAGCGTCACAATGATAGCATTTGAAAGTATTACAAAATGGCAGCCCCCCAGAACATACTTCCTGACCCTAAAGCACCGCGACCTCATGTACAAAAGGAATGGCTACGCTTGATAATTGAAGGGTTATCAACCTGATCTGTTGCCATGGCAACCGAAAGGAGATCTGAAGATGAAGAAGAAGGTATCTGTGATTTATCTGAAAATGAGAGACTTATTCATGATGGGGATGGAGTGTCAACAACGGAGGCAAGCTAGTATTTCGCCGACTCAAGTATATTAATGTGACTTTTTTTTCCATGCAGTGATTTTCACTTGATTCTCAGCTTCAACTGAGTTTGTGAAATGTTTTTCATATTTAAAACAAATATAATTGTATGAAATTGACACTCACATCGTACACTAAATTTAAATAGTCTTGTTGCGTTTTTCAATTTTTTGGTGAAAATACAATACAGGTATGAACATGTAAAAATCTACTTGAGTTCCGTTGACTTTATTTGCAAAGAAAGATTACCTTCAAACAACAACAAAAAAACCTGATGAATTTCACCAAATTTTCTTCCTCCGTTATTAGAGTTGTCAGACTATAGATATGATACATAAAATCTAAAAATCTACCAGAGTTCCCAGGCCGAGAATTTCCATGCAAGACTATATATATTCAAATGAAAAGAAAATTATGCAAATTTTACGAAAATTTTTCAGAAACTTGTTGTGAAATAGGTTCTAAAACTGAGAATGGCTATTTGAAAACAAAACAGCATTAATTTTTTTACAAATATTTTTCTCTTCGCTGTGAATTTTATTGAAATTGTTTCCGTTCTGTTTCTAGGGTTCTGAGACCCTGGCAGAAAATTGTTGATGTACATGTATGTATGTAGGTTATAAAACTGTGTATGACTGTGTCTGAGTCAGAATCGTTTTCCTGTGAGAAAACGATTAAATGTTACAGACACTAACAGAAACCCCTACAAGTACAAATAAACAATACACTCTGTAGTGCAAACTGGTTGTTTAAACCTGTACAGCTGGAAACTCTACAAAACAGATGTAGAAAGGGAAAGTGGCCGTAAAAGATGAAAGGTGTCCGTGTCCTGCTTTTAGTCAAGTCAACATATATACAGTGGTGTAGATCAAAACCTACCTACGATGTATGTGTACATGTATGTGTAGCTTACATGAGAACACACAGAGACTTAAAAAACCCACATGTTTTAACCTCCATGTTTTACAGCTACCTCTCATAGCAATCAAACACAGTCTGCGAAATTTTACTTGCGTCAATACACTTACTCTTGTATTACTAGCATAGAACAGAACCTACAATATGCGTATAGCGTACGTTAAAACGCACAAAAAAAAAACAGCAAAAAAATCATGTTAAACCTCCATGTTGTTATAACTACCTCTCATAGCAATTAAACGTGAGCCTACAAAATTTGAGAATAACTAAGAAGGCGGTAATGAGGGCGTGCAATCCTTGAATTTTTATGTAGCCATTGTTGACAGATTTGCCTGATACTTCACCACGTTTTCCAAATAGCAGAAACCATTTTTCTGTCGTTGAAATTCTTAAATTGTACATTGTAAGTGTAATATTACTTGAGGATGTCAAAAACTCCAGATGTATGTCAACAAAGGTGACGTGTTTTTTTTGTGAGGTTCTACAAAGTAATCAATGTTTCATTAAAATCGTGTGAGGTTCGACTGTATGGCTTTGATTCGAGTTTTTGATTTTGTGTGCTTAAATTTTCACTAAAATTTATATCATCCAATCTGATGTTGTATCTCACTTTGCTTGCCATATCTGTCCTCCAGTGACTTTTACAGTGTTGTGATTTGGTCCAGATGTATATGTAGTAATCATACAGATTAGAGTTGTGCCCGAGTTTCAAATTTATTATGGTTCTTCCTCCTCAGTATTTATCTGTTTAAGAAATTACCTATTCAGGATCTCTTGCTTGTACTTGAAGAAAATTTATGTAAATTTTTCTATGTGCGGATGATTTAAACTAAAAGTGTCACCAAGTCTAATGTCTTTTAAGTTTGCTATTATCAGCAAACCACCGTGTACAAATGTGATGTGTGAGAAACGTGTGTGGCTGGCACTTTATGTTTGCATGGCTTCCTTTGAGCATAGGTTTTCGGGCTTAATGTCCACAGCACACGTAACAAGTAACAAGTAGCCAGTAGACCGTTACTACTACAGGACCTTGTTAGCAGACGACAATCACTTTGTGGCCAGAATATAATCCATTCAGCTGTTATCTGACCATACTTACAACCTACCCTTCGCAAATATTTGTCAAAAGCTCCCCTTTGTTCCCTGATTTGGAGTGTCAACTTTCAAATACAATGCCAATTGCCTATCCAGGCAAGGTCATCGGTGATGATTCCTTACCTCTTGAAGTCTGAAGTCCCGTAAATCTTACACACTTGCAGCAGATTTTGAAATTCTAGTGCCACCTATTGACAGAGTTGATTTAGCCAGTTCTAGTGTGTATTTGGTGTATATTTTGAACTGTTTGGATTGTAAGGTGTAGTGTTTAGTGGAAGGCTTTTCCTCACAAAGCCTAGTTGGAGTTTACAGGGAGACTTATATGATCACTAATGTAAGCTGAGTGCAATATTGCTCTGCTAATCCTCGGCCATGAAAACTCCCACATTGTTTTCAAAACAATACGTATACGTTATTATCCTGCCATCTGTCTCCTCAAGTGATGTCTAAACTCAACAATATTTTTTGGGGTGAAATTATTCAAATTTTGAGGTTGCTAAAATCTGTAATAATGTTCCATTGATGGCTAAATGTGTGTCATTGGCGTATCACATGTTTGTGGGTGACATAGATACATACATGTATGTGTGTTTGTACTTCTCGGTGTTGTCACGCTGTCACATTTTATCATGATTTTTGCATCGTTTATTAAAAATGTTCCCGCCAAAATATGTGCAGACCGGGAAGATCTGTAGATTTGACTTCAAAACTAGAATTTCAGTAAAAAATTCAGATTTTGTTCTCATAATCAGAAAATGACTTTTCATAAACACTTCATCAAATGCTATATTTAGATCATATGAGTGTATGAAATGAATAATTATTTTGAATTTTATAAAAAATGTTATTTCGTGAACATTAATATTATAAGCCATTATATTTTATATGATTTGTCTTTTGTTAAACCATGCCTGCTCGATCGATAGTTCTTTGAATTCTGGACAGAATTTTGCTGTTTGTTTGAAAGACTACATTTTGTACGGGATATATTATGCGACAATGCCGGAAACTGTCTCGGTGGTACAAACAGATAAAATTTCATATATGCTAACACACTGCTTTGTAACTTAGCTAATACTGTGTGTGTGTATATATGAAATCATATTTTCATCAAAATTAATAAGACATGTCATTTGTTTGAAAAGAAAGATGTCTCCCGACATAAATCAACTGTCATTTCTCGCTGTCATAAACTAACGAGCTTTGTACAAACGTTATATTCAGGTACGTATGAAACAGTGGAATGAGAGACGTTGTGTTGTTTTTCAGCTGGTCCGAAACGGGTTGCTTTTATAGCTGCTATGATGAAAGGAATAAGAACAGACTCCCAGTCAACTGATTACTTCGCCGTCTATAAAAAGGGTATTTTACATAATTCTGCAATTAGGAGTAATCGCCTTTCTACAGTCGGCATCAATGACTGTGTGTGTGTGTGTACGTACCGCCATATACGATCAATGAAAATTGGCCCATTCAATGAAGTTTTTCCTGGCACCTGACTTTTAGGAAACAAAAGCAAATGTTTTTGGCTTTCAGCAGAGAGTATTGCAAACCACATTGGCATAGTTATTTGCTGCCTTGCACACCTCACTTGGTCCATTGTACCGTGTATACCGTAGGTTTCCAAGCCATTTATGATTCTGTGGCCTATACAGCCATGCCGTGGTTGTCCTCGCAATATGTAATGGGCGGATAAAGAGCCATTTAGTTCTCAGGCGTAGCTGTGTTTTGGTCAAACACCATTCAAACAATAACCAAGTCGGAACATCCATTCACAAGGATATTGAAGGAAAAAAATGCATTTGAAAAGAAAAAAACTTTCCAATCACTGAAGCGAAATCAAGTTAGTTATAATTGAAAACCGTCCCAGAACGGCATAGAAAAAAAGCCAAGCCGTATCAAAAATTAGCTTTGGCATTGTTCAGAGGAGAAAGCCTCTTCTGGTGAGACTGAAACTATTATGTCTCTGTGTAGTTAAACTGTTTACAATTATTTGTTTCTTAGAGAATGGACTTTGTCTTCTTCCACTGTGCTGGAAAATAGGCAATGCATTTCTTTTCTTGCAGTTGGGAATGTCTGAGAGTATCCAGTATCAAGTCACCGGGCAACAATTCATCCACTAAGCCTCTCAAACAACACCATTGAAAGTGACTTTAGTAGAAGTCACACTAACATTTATTTGTTAGGATAAAAAGTAAAGACAACCTTTTGGGTACTCAGCATGCTTTCGCCAAATTTGATACCTTTGATTCCGTCTTTAGTCAAAGACTTTAGGCTCTTTCTGATGGCAGATAAACTAAATGTTGTCCGGTTGTTGTCATAATGGGAGAGGGATTTCTGATTTTCATCTCCTGTGGAATGGCAAAAATGAAGCTGTTTTTAATGTGTTTCCTTTCTACTTTCACAATCGTTGATTCTCCAGTATGTTCATTGAAGTTGCTGCTGACTGAATTATACTCTGTAAACAGGATGAAAGCGAGTCTGAGTTTTTGAATCCTTTTGAGTTAGTTTGTACTGAAACCATCTTGATGGAGGAATCTGACAAATAAAGAGGGAGAAAAGGATAAAATCTTTCAGCCATAATTTTAGTAGGCAATTCGGGTAAAATGTGTTTGGGGAACGCAGGTTGATTTTTACCACAGAAATAATCAAAAACTTTGTAAAATTCGCATTATTTCAGCCATTGTTTTAGTGGGCAACTCGGGTAAAATGTGTTTGGTGAATGCAGGTTGATTTTTACCTGAAAAATAACCCCTTTATTTCAGCCATAATTTTGGTTGGAAACCTTTTAAAATGTGTTTGGAATTCAATGGATTTTACTGTACTTCAGCAAATATACTGAAGCCTAGTCAGTGTAGGAAACCCTGGTAAAATGTGATGGCAACTCAGATAGATTTTATCTACTTAAACATAGTCGCCGCTTTGGCTTATATAAGACATGTGAACTGTCGGCAAGCCAATGCAGTGCAGTACATCTTGGAAGGTTGGGGCTATTGTCGTACATGTACATGATCACAGCACATAGGGATGTTACAGTTGTATTCATAGAAGGTCGTGATACACTACAGTGAAACAACTTAGCCTGGCGGGGGGAAGGTGGTCTTCCTGCTGTTAAGCTAATGAAAGAAGCGGCGTATCGCCATTTAGCAGACAACCTTTTACCGTTCTCAATTGCAATCACATTCGCTGCTCTGGGCAATCAGGGAAAAAGGAAAGTTTTATTAAAAATGTTAACGTCAGTCAAAAAAATGGAAGAAAGTGGTTCAAATGCACTCATTCACTTTATTTGACCCTTTTTTTTGTACAAAGTTTACTGGGATGGCTTTTACACTTTTATCATTGTATGTCATCTTGGTCGTACATAATGGAGAATTTTATGCATTCCTGGCACACGTCGTCAGTGTTTTTTCACATTGTTTTTCTTTGGTATACTATCTCCAGCTAACGTTTAGTATGGCCTACATTTCCATATCATTTCATGAGGAATTCCAGCGCCATTAGTCTCCCGCTAGAAGTCCATCGGAGGAATTTTTACTTTTTAAAAATATACTAAACTATAGTGATAGAAGTATAGTGAACAAGGCAAAGGGTAACATTAAATAACAACATAGTTCTTGTATTTAATGGAACAGTTGTTACTATTCTGGAATACCATGTTCAGAACATGTGTTTTGCTAATCTTTAGTAACCCTGACTACCCAGGTAAAACTTGCTTTAGATTTCCGTACATTGTACTGTAATTTTGGTGCAGAAACATACTAAAACACTTACGGAATTTGGGTAGAAATCACCTTCTTTAATACCACCCTTGAACAAAAACAGATTGAAGTCACATTGGATGGGTTTGGCGATTGAAATGTTTATGGTTAGAAAGGGAAACTGATTTAATGATGAAATACCTGTTGTCAGAAAGCTGATATTTTTAGTAAAGGGATAAGTTTGGAGGCAAGTGATAAGGTACTCTGACCTGAAATAACGTTTTTAGAATTTGAAAAAAACAAACAAAAAAACCAGAGAAATTCAAATTTTTTTGAATAATTTCGTTTTAACTGATATAATGATAACATTTTAATTGACGTAACAAAATGACAACTAAATGCAAAACACCTGGATGTCCCATCACAACAGCAAAGTCAAGGAAGTATTTTAATTTGGATTTGCTTGTCCCAAAGGAGCTATCTTGTGTTATGAAATCAGTGCTAAGCTGCTTACAAAACTACCCAGGTGCGACCATGTAATTAAAAAATGACTATTTTTACGATCACAAACAATATCCATTCAAACTTGAAACTTTCCAAATTTTGAAGGTTGAGAATGGTTCAACTTAAGCTATGTAGTACACATACTATTTTTTTGACAACCAACGGCAATTATCATCGAAACTTTTTATTCAAGTTGATCATATAAGGGATTAAAAGTTTTTATGACAAACAGAGCTATAGAAACAATAAAATACCTTACGACAGCAATCTATTATCTAAACTTCTTTTAATTACAACACAAAACTGTAGAATGGTCTGAATGTCTTATGACAGAACTTTTGAAATGTTTAAACTTCTTACGACAGCACTTATGAATTGTTTTAAAGTTCTAACGAAAGAACGTTGAACAGTTTTAAAACTTCTTACTTACGCCAGAACTTTTGAAAGAGTTAAAACCTCTTACGGTAGAACTTTGGAATGGTTTTAAACTTTTTCTAAGACAATATTTGAATAGGTTAAACTTCTTACGACAGACTTGTTAGAAAAGTCAGAGGGATAACATGCTATAGAAATAACTGCTTGAAGTTTATGAAAGTGGACTTTGCAAAAACCAGACAAACACATTGTTTTGTGTGGCACGTTACTGTCTGAGAACCTTTGTTACATACTTCTGTCACTAATTACGACATGACGCAAGAAGTTTGTTAAGAGCATTAAGGTTCATTGTCTGCTTTGTAACAATCGGAGGTGTCTGCAAAACGCCTCTGTAGCTTCACAAGGAACTGTCAAACCAGATTAACGCTGTCTGTCAGCTACAATACGCATAAACCATCGCAATTGATGTTGAGAGAGAACGCACGTAAAACGTTGACGAGAACCACCCCACTTGTTAACCGGGAAATTTACTAGTCTTTCATAGTTGTTAATAAGGTCCGGAATTAAAAGGACAACCGGTTGGCTTTTTTACAACCTGTAGAACGTACACTAAATCATTTTTTACTGATTCAAAGTCGTAGGATTTTAAAGCGTTTTTCTTATAGCCATTGTCAGAGTGGTATTAATGACTAAAGAGTGAGTGTAAAATTTAATGATGCAAAGACAGTGCTAATAAGTTGTTGTGAGTTCTTGTAAAGTATGATAGCTTGTAGGCATGCTATTATACAGATTGCATTCTTTTCTGTTGGATATGTCAGAGGTTGGGATGGTTTTGATGGGTTTACCGTCGACTAGCCATCTTAACAAGTACGTACGATGTCTGGTTTCTCAATTTTTTTTTTCTGACACAGCTTCTTAGATGTTTTTTTTTTTTTTTTTTTTTTTTTATATAAATGTTCAATTGTATTCCAAAGACAAACTTGTGAGAAAGTGTTAATAGTAAAGTTGAGAGTTTTGGTTATTATAGAAAATGCTCTGATACTGATGAAATTTTATCCGTGAATTTTTTTGGTTGTTGTGGGACTCTGGGAGTAGTTTATATGTTATACTAAATAGGTGCATGTGGTGATGGGTTGAAGATTGGTTGGGATGGGTTGTGTGTATGTGGGTGGGGTTAGGATGGGTGTGTCCAAATGCAGGACAATACTTTGGCAAACAGGGTCTCAGTTTACAAAGATAGCCACAACTAAAAAACTACTAGTTTGACATGTCGATACAAGCTATTGAATGGAGTTGGTTTAATTGTACCCACACTCGATCACAGTAGGGTGGCAGTTATAATGACTTCCGTGATCTTGCAGAGAGTATATTCCTGGGGACTTCCAATGTTTACACTATATAATCATGGTCACTTTATCGTACTTAATGGCCATCAGCCTAAAATACAAAAGAAAATTCATACATAATCTGTGATAAAAAAACGTCATAATCTCAGAAAATATCATTTATTACTTTTCTCAAAGATAGTGTATGGTAAAGAAAAACAGCGAGTTTTTTGGATTGTATCACTGTCTTCAGAACGTATGGTTTCTATGAACTAAATAGATGGAGGAGGGTAAAAGTAATGTGGAATGTTGTACCTATTTCGATATATCGATTAAAACAATTTAACGTTATCTTGATTACAAGGTGATCATGTGATCTACACTGTATCACATTGAATGACAAGAGTTTTTAACTTTTAGTCTGTGTCTATTGTAGTAAAACCGAGATCTCGGTTGCCAGAGTAGTATCTTTCGTTGTATATATGTGTCTGACAAACATGAACTACCTTTGAAGTTCGTTTATACATTTGTACTTCGTTGGATATTTTCAAAAACAGTCAAGAACTACTGTGTATTTGCAAATGTATTAACCATCAAACAAATAAAAGATTGCCTATATCACTCAGGTACATTGGTGTGGGATAGTGTACCATTGTTTGAATACAGAATCTATAATCTTCTAGTGCACAAACCATACAGGCATTTAGAATCGTCACCGTATCGTGGCTCATTTGAATTCAGAACATGAAAGCCATGTCCCCTTCTGAATCAATTCGAAACTAAACTGATTTAAAGTGATTTGATTCAGTTGAATTTGTTCAAAACCGGTTCCTATTCCCAGAAGAAAGTCTTGAGCTTTGGATTTGAATCGATTCATGTTTGCTTTTGCGTCAGTTTTGAACCGATTTACTAAATGAATCAATTCAAAACCGAACCCTTATTGTTGATTCGAACTGATTCAACTAAAATCGGTTCAATCTGGTTTTGACTTGATTTCGAACTGATTCAGAATTTCACATGGGGACAGAACTAAACTCTTATCTCGATTCAAAAGAGAGAATAGTGTAATTCTGTCTGAAATTTTCCCAACTACTACTTCGAGTACCATCCAGTATTAATGATGACCATGAAAGCAAATTTACATGTTTGATGTACATGTAAACAGAGAGACAAATCCCATTTAGCTAATTGACTTGTAACTTTGTTTATGTTTTCATCGGTTATATTTGTATCCACACACGCAACACAGACACTTACATGGAGCTGTTAATACGCCACTCCCAATGGAGAAATGTTTGATGTTGTAACAAATACAAAGCTGACTAATGGCCTCCTATCCTAAGATAAAGGTCATTGAATCTTAACTCTCACCCCTCCCTCCCCCCTCTCCCCCAAGTATCAGTTTCATTCTCGTACATGTAGATGTCCAGTACATTAAAATTAGTATACTGCAAGTTTCACTTTTTAGCTCTTAACTCTTAACACCGGTAAAATATTGTTGTAGAAGATTGTAGCATTATTGTTGTATCTACCGCAAAATGCAATTAACTTGTGATTGATTTTTGGAGCTAATAAACTGTACAATAATTACAGGCAGAAGATCGAACCAATTGTTACTACTACTTCATGACAAAACTGCTACAATAATAAAACGAATATTCAGACATGTATGTAGCGTAGCGAGAAACTGCCGTTAGCCATGGGTTTTTATTAAATCTCCTGAGCCCAGGGTCGTCTTTGTAATTACAGACACAGTTAGTCAATGTAGGAACATCTCTGTGAAATCTTATAGTGTAGATAGAGACAAGGGATGGGTTTGAATATAGTAGGTATGGCCACAAGCGATCAAGGGAAACAAGGTGGGAAAATTTTGCATTAAGAAAATATTAATGGTTAAATTATGCTTAATTCGTTGCTCTAGTCGCGTCTTTTGGTTTCATTTTACTCAATTGATGTCGGTTTGTAATAATATTACGTGAACAATGATACACCAAACTCAATCCTAGCTTTTTCTGTGAGGCCTATCCTTCTTCATTAGATTTTACAGCCCAGCAAAATAGGCGGTAAACGCACCGCAAGGCTATGTTGCGTGCGTGTATCGTGAAGGCATGTTTGTCCCTGTCACGTCAAACTACAGAATAATGGTGTTTGGGAAATTGTCTGCTTCTAAAAAGGAAAACGTCTATCCGTACATCAGACTTGCGGTGCCTCAAGCTGAAATGATATTGTTTAGGCAAATTACATTTTCGAAGAATCCACCTGTATGCGTTGTTTCAGGTTGTCATGGAAATGGAATCTTTTCAGATCAGTGCATGATGGTGGTTTTGAATGAAGGTATTGATCAAACGAATGAAATAATTTATCTGTATGATTTTGATTCTGTTTTTTTTTTACGAGAAAGTCAAAGTATTGTAAAAACCAACATTTTTTAATTTTTTGTGAGAACGGACTCAAATTTGTTGTGTGCTTTGCGCAAAATGAATTTATTGGAAATTACATGACAATATATGATACCAAAATATATTGCCATGGTAACTCTGGATTGAGTCAGTTTGTTGGTAATTTAGAAATTACTTTCAATCTGAGACAAATATGTATAATGTATGTATTATTAAACATGACACAAAAGTGTACATCTCCAGTAACCTTACATGTACATGTACAATGATTGTTTCATCAAAAACGACATGTAAAGAACCGTGAAAACTTGATAAATAAACTCTCTGTAGTCTTACATTTCACACAGTTCAACCCATGTTTTACCCTTATTGTTAACTCAGTTATAGTAAGAGTTATCTTTCACCCAGTTCAACCCCTTTTAATCAGTTCAACCCATGTTTTATACCCCGGTGGCTAACTCAGTTAAGTGTTTCACTTGACCCAGTTCAACCCTTTTACTCAGTTCAACCCATATTTTACCTGTAGATACTTGTTTGACCCAGCTCAACCCATTTTACTGATTTCAAACCAATGTACATTGTAGTCTTTCATTTGATCCAGTTCAAGCCAATGTTAGACATTTGTTTGACCTGTTTCAACACACTGAACTAATTCATTTGACCCATTTTACTGTGGTTAACCCAGTTTAGACTTTCGTTTGACCCAGTTCAACCCATTTTACCAATTTCAAGCCAAGTTTGACCCAGTTCAACCCATTTTACTGTGGTTAACCCAGTTTAGACTTTCGTTTGACCCAGTTCAACCCATTTTACCCATCAACCCAATGTACTAAATTTAGTCTTCTATTTGACCCAGTTCAAGTCAGTGTACATGTATTACTCATTTTAACCCAGTTAATCTTTCGTTTGACCCCAAGTTCAAACCAACATTTAACCCAGCTAAATAAAATTTTGTCTCACATTTTACCCATTGCAACCCAGAGTTGTTGGTTTTACCAAACTCAACTCAATATTTTAGATTTACAGAATGTTTACAAAGTTCTTGCCAACCTAGTTTTGGGTTATGTTTACCCAGTTAGTCTTCTCTAACCCCCCAACCCCCCATTCGACTCATTTGAAAACATCTTACCTAGTTCAAGACAATTTTATCTTATTTTTTCACTCAGTTCCTTTATTTTTATTTTTTTACAGTTTTGACTGTTTAAATTTACCTTTTGTCTTATTTTGTCTTATTTTGAACCCAGTTCAACCTACGTCCTTACCTTTTCACCCAATTTCGTCCTATGTTGTACAAAGATTTTGTTATTATATTTTACCAAGATTATTATTAGTAGTACAATTTAGTCTTATCTGTCTGTGGAAATAGCAAAATAAGTTGCAAACGTTGAGCGACGATACGGGTTAAAGGGTGAAGGTTTGGAAGCGCTTTGTAAGAAGGACACTGCAGTGATTGGGGTGATGGAGTTCATCTCATACATAGGTCTGTTCGGCACTTTATGGGTTTTCATTTTAGACTTTGAAGAGATGTCCTTCACTAGAACGACTCTCCTGAGACAGGGCAAAGCTCATTATTCTAACTAATGAAGCCTACTTAGGCAGCACCAAATACCTACTATGGTATTGAATAACATACTATACTTGTTCAGCGCAGCACAGTTACTAGCTCAGTTACTTGTATACAGACGTGATCAATGTCCCCTGGGACGCCGCCCCGTGCTTGTGCCGTCTAATCGAACACATCCAGTGTTTGCAGGAGTTTGTTACAAATGTATAGCTTGGCATTGCAGTCTGGGCTATTAAAAAACACTACATTGTATTTTAGTAACATCTTATTGAAGGCATCCAATGTTTGCTGCTAGCAATTGTGACAAACGTATATCACCCTTGTGTTCAAGGCCTGGGCTAAGCAAATTTTTTTTCACCAAAAAAAAAAAAAAAAGCAATATTGTTGTCTCGCCATGTGTGGTATGATTGGATGGCGAGAATAAAATGTATAGTAAATTTCACAAGGTCGACACATTTTCAAAATAATAACAGTTCAGTGTAGTCAAAATTATGTCATATCTGTGACTGCCAGGAATTGCAATGTAGTGGGCTTTTAGTCCATGTTATGTTCACTTTAACATGTACGTGTTTGTTTGTCAAGCATAAAGTCTGGCTATGTATTTATATAAGTATTAATTTCATGGTAATAAAACACATCTGGGAATATAATACATTTAATGTAGGATTACCCAGTATAGTTTACAAAGCATCATAATTATTTTTCTACAATATTGTTATTTGAATTTATTAATGAAGTCCTGGGTGTGGGAAAGAGCCAAGTAACAGGGAAAGGTGGATGTGGCTGTTGGGGGGGGGGGGGGGGTGGGGGGGTGGGGGGGGGGGTGGGGGGGGGGGTGGGGGAAATTATATTTGGGTTATAGTCGGTTATCATTTAATTTATGAACATATTTTGTGAAAAATCTATACTCAATACCATCAAAATTACAAAAAAAAACCTAAAAAGCAAAGAATTAACTTTTGTGACAAGAGGTTAAAAAAAATGAAAGAAAAAAGAAAGAAATGAACTCAACATGAATAATATTAAAAATAAAAAGGTAGAAATTTGCCTTTCTGAAATTTTCACTTGAAATACATTTTGTAACATGCGTGTATGTTAAAATGTCGTACTATAGTTTCTAGATGATTTTTTTTACAAAAAAATTCTGATAGATGTCAAATTCTAGCATCCAAAAGATCAAATCTTTAAAAAACGAATCGTACCATCAAAATTACTATAAGGTGAAAAGAAAATAATTGACTTTCCTCTACCAGAGGTTAAAAAATGAACCAAAAAAAAGGAGAAAAAAATACCTAAACATGAATACTAAGGGTCAACATTAATCTTCCTAATAATTTGTCATGCATGCATGTAAAAATGTCGTACTATAATTTCTAGATGAATTTTTTACTGAAATTTGAGTCACATTCTAGCCATCCAAAACATCAAATCTTTAAAAACCAAGCACCAAATATTAACAAATGTTTACTATAGTTTATCATGTCAAGAAGAAGTTCCACTGTTATTTTTTCCTTCAACCTTGAATAATTATCAACAATTTTATCTTGTACATTTTGCAGTCAGTTGATTTTTAAAAACTGTTTATTTAGCTACAGAATTAATTTATTATTTGTTTGGCCTTTTAATTTACTGTGTTTATTTCTTTGTGACTTGGCCTTTGCAAAGATGATAATCACAATGTTGAGAGTCTGTGTTTTCACTCGGGAGAACTTTCTGTTGACAGAAAAAAATATTTGAACTATGGTTAGGAAAGAATGGCCAAGTTTTGCATCACTACACTGTAGAACTTCATGTTGACAAAGTTGTAAAGATGTAAATGAAGTTAAAATCCACCCAAAATCCTGAATCCTGCTGTTTTAGTCCCCCCTACTGGTAGATTCGATCAACTGGTCTTTATTGTTACAAAATTTAGTGTCTTTATGTACATTGTAAAACGAGAAGTGGATGTCAAGAAAGGTAAAAAAAAAATCATCAAACTCAAATCGTGTATAGATAATGTAATTGATACTATATGATCAAACTCATCACCTTCTAGCATTGCCAAAATTTAGTTTCAATGCAAAGGCAAATTTAAAGAAAAAAAAATTGTTCAAATGGATAATTTAGTCCCTACCATACGATCAGATTGTGTCCATTTATCCTTGCCATTCAAACACTATTTCCACCAGACAAACACAGTGTGCTAAAAATAATACTACCAGGAGATTTACTTGCCGGTGTGCAAACAGTGACAAAAAATGAAGGGTTCTTGTATGATTATAACTACATCATAAAACTATGATGATATGGCGATTTGTTATTCATCATTTCCATTCAATGAGTTAAACTTATCTGAAAAAAAGCCATGCCGATAAATTATATAGGCTATATATAAAAACCTACCAAAACAATACACCAATGCTAGCAGCTTGGTAATAGATATCAGAACATACATGTACGTGCAGCTTTGTAAATTTTCATCTATAAAGGGAACGTGTTATGCAAATAGGGCAATTAATATTCATTACCATATAAATGAATTGTGTACATTATGCAAAGTAGGTAATTATTATTCGTAACCATGTAAATATGAATGTCGATTAAATGGTGATAATTAGAACTTGGTTTAAACTGTTTTGATAATGAAAAGTGGATAATTTGCATTCATGAACCTGGTCCATGCAAAGAATTGTCTGAAGTTCAGACATCCAGATTTTGCTGGCGCTGTTTTATGGCGGAATCATCCAGTGATCGCAGTATATAAATGAAGTTGTACAATTATTAATCTTGATAAATTTTCTAAATGTCTTAATGATATTATTTGGATAGGACTACAGGGTATAGATATGACACTACACAGCTACATCGTGACTCGTGTGGACCCAATCACACATGCAGACGCCTCGTTGAACACAGCGAAGTGCAAAAAAAGTTTATCGAAGCCAAGTGTTGTTGAAAAAAAAATTGTCAAAGGAATAATCCCGCTATTAAAAATTCATAATCCTATCTATCCGTGGAAGGTCTTTGAATGAACGCGGTATTGTTGTACACAGAAAGTAATCCCCTTTCTTCGAAATGTCAATTAGCAGTCCAAATGATCTTTACTCAGAAAAGAAAATGAGAAAAGTACGAAGTGGAAGACATAGAATTCCCAAGGATGGAATTTATTTGAGGAATGAAGCTAAATGACCCTAAAACCCCATCAAGGAGGTCTCAAAGATGAAATCCACTCTAATGGAAAAGTCATTTCTGATTTCTCATTTCATCAGCCGGCATTTTTTCTTTATTAACGCTAATAAGCCAAAAGTCACAGCGGACAAGGTTACGTGACAAATGACAGCAATATTTTTACATTCACGTAGACAAAATAAGTGTAGGTTTGTTTCACTGTCGTTACCCTGTGTACATGTACATGAAGGTGCATTTAGTTCCATAGTATAGGGTTCTTTATTTTAACATGTTGTTGAATCGTATAAACTTGTCAAAATTATTTAAATTTTTTTTGGAAACAATTAACAAGAAATTCAGTCTTACTTATCTTTTTCTTTATTACCGAGTTGTTAGCGATATTAAAATATTACTAACACGCAAAGATAAATGTGTTTGTTGGACCTGATATATATTGGTGTTGGGTTGTTCTAGAGATTTTTCTCTCAGTTAAGCGAGCTCCACTCTCGATTGCAGTAATTACACGCTGGATTACGCTTGCAGTATAATGGAAAAACTAACAATTCCTTCTTTTTGTCGTAAGAATGGGAATTTTTCTTTTAGCTTGTTTATGAGAAGACACCTTCACTGATTTTTACTTTGCTTGGTGGTGTCAAAAGACCAAGCAGTCATCTGAGAAGACTCACAAAAACGGACTAGAGATGAATTTTTCAAGAAGGAAATTGCTGACTTAAAGTGTGTTTTGGTGTTAAAATCTGGGGAGATTGTTGAAATAATAACAAATTGAGATGAATATTTCATAAAGGAGAAACTACTTAAAAGGTATCAAGCTTCCTAGGCTGTCACGACGTTTTTCGTATCAACATTCAGTCCATACACGTATTTCAGGATGAAATATTCCTCGCAGTTAAGAACACGTCATTGGCATGCAGCACAGAGATAAATTTTTATGTTTTTTAAGACCCATTTGTGAAATTAAATCTGTATAGTTAATAGCAACTAGTTATTTATGAAGCTTATTGATTTTGAGTGAAACTTTTCCATTTTTTACAGCAAAAGATAACAATTTATGTTTCGTTCTGTACGTTTTATGATGTATGCATTTTGTTATCTCTGACTGATTGTTGTATCATAGAAGGTTTAGCATAACTCTGCTTAGAGTTATTGCGGATATTAAGATAATATATGTTTTCTTTTGTCCACGTGGCTTTCCTTTTTTTCAGCAGATCTGTTGGTACGTGTGCAAACTCAGTCAAAATAAATATTTTGAATAAAACGTAAAAAGTCAACTTGTTGAGGACACATGTTGATGAATGTCGTGGCGCTCACCCCATGCATGATTTTCCCCGTGTTCTAATACATGATGGGATGAAAAAGAAATATTTAAACCTATTTCTCTTCTGTCTTGTCATAATTTTGTCAAATTTCTCCTACGAATTTCTCTAAATTCTCATTAATGTGACAGAATTGCAAAATGGAAGATTTCGCAATTTTTTTAATAAACTACCAAAAAACACCAACAAGCTTATGAAAACAGGTATAATTTATCCACGTTATTTAGCACTTTTGTTAAATTTTGATTAGTGTGTGTAAAAATTGCACATATTACTTGATTTTAATTCCCGTCGTTATAGGAATATTGCAAGGGTTTGAAAACATACACACAAAAAGTAAGTAACTAACCTTGCAACTATTACATGCGGTTTGTATGTACCGTCATTAGACGATATAGTCAACCCTGCAGCTATGTAACCTAGCCAATAGTTGGTATATACACCTGTATTCCTTACGGGGTGATAGCTTCAAGCTACTACAGAGCAGGAAATCAAATAATTTATGATAGCGGAATGGAATGGGAGAAATGGGAAGTGTCATGGAATAGCAAACAAGTTGAAGAAATCCCTAAAGAAATCACAGTTTGGATTGCTTAGGTGACCAAGATGGTGTCATTAAGGCAGGGAAATGGTGGGTTTATACGATCGTTGTGCAAACTACGCTATTTCACTGAAACATGTTGGTTTGAGTACTCCATAGGGACGATATCACAATGTTTCCTATTCACAGAGTTACTGTTTGTTGACAAAAAAATATCCTGAGGTTGAAGAGATGTTACGTTAGTTGCCTATAGTGGCGTAAAAACTGCAGGCAGTGTGTGGATATGTGTCGGTCGTCTGTAGTAGTGTAAAAACTGCAGGCACTGTGTGGATATGTGTCGGTTGTCTGTAGTAGCATAAAAACTGCGGCACTGTGTGTATTTGTGTCAGTTATCTACACTGCAGGCAGTTTGTGGACAATTGCAGAGAAAAAACAAACAAAACAAATTTGACTTTTGTAGAAAGTGAATGGTTAGACTATAAAAAGCGATCGAATATTGATACTGGTATTACTGAACTTGATTCAGAGAATGTTTTGCAAGGTAGATGTTTTCATCAAGGTTTAATTTTTTTTTAAAGTATGTACGGTGAGATTTTCAACTTAATTGGCATGGTATTCAGAAAGTCGAATTTGATTTAGAAATGTTTTTAAAACATAGATTTATTACATTGAATAATTTTGAACAGATTCCGAAACCTTTTCGTGTTGATTGAGTAAAGTGGTCTCAGAATTCAAATTCGATTATGGAATATTTTGTTAAAAGTCGATTTGTGAAATCTGCTGATAAAGAAAGTATAGTGTATGGAATATTTAGTGGAAAAGATGTGATACTCAGAATGCGCAACGTTATTCGGAAGTGTTTTTTTGTAACATAGATATTGTGTGAAATGAGACGATGATATCAGTCGATTACAAACATTCAGCGAAGTAATGTTTTTGATCTATATACTGATTCTACGATAATTGGCCTACAAAACGTTTGGAATTTTAGCTACATGCAAATGGGTTCAGAACTCTTTTATTAGCGTATTTTATATATCTGTGTGTGTATGTGTGTGTGTGTGTGTGTATGTGTGTGTGTGTGTGTGTGTGTGTGTGTGTGTGTGTGTGTGTGTGTATGTATGTATGTATGTATGTATGTATGTATGTATGTATGTATGTATGTATGTGTGTATGTAGGTACGTACGTAATAGTGAGTTCAACACTACTGAGCAGTGAGTATTTTATATCTCTGAGTGTGTATGTATGTATGTATGTATGTATGTATGTGTGTGTGTGTGTGTGTGTATGTATGTATGTATGTATGTATGTATGTATGTATGTATGTATGTATGTACATTGTATGTATGTATGTATGTATGTATGTATGTATGTATGTATGTATGTATGTATGTATGTATGTACGTATGTACGTACGTAACATGAGATCAACACTACTGAGAATTAAGGAAATCGGGTAAAATCTGTGTGTTTGCCGCCAAAGTGATTTTGAAAGGGACTTCAGCTTGCAAATAGAACAAATTGAGAACCCAGGTAGATTTTTATCTACTTCAACAAGATGGCAGACGTTGTGGATGTTACACCGTATATAGTCACAAAAGTGAACTACGTGTAAAATGAAAGTGATCATTGAAATGGTGGAAGTTACAGAGCATGATTTTGAGTTTAAAGTTACTGATATTTAACTTAAGTCTGAAGCTATTAGACAGTGATTCCGAGCCCATCATGTCATTTTTCAGGATTTGTAAAATCCATCATTGTTGCTTGTTAGTCATGTAATACCGTCATCTGATTGGCTTAGATTAGAACTCATCAAACGACTACACTGCTGCCATATAAATCCAAATTTTAGTTTTACTATTTCACTGGATTAAAAGTGACTAGTTAGTATTTAATGAGTTGTCTATGAAAATCAGTCATCTACATGCAAATTTGCAAAAATAAGACATAAATTTGGTGGTCGAAAGGGGAAAAATCATCAAATTAGAGTTATTTTCAAAAAAATATGTACTCAGGTATTTTACGGTTTGGTTGTTACGCTTTTAGAATTTCAAGTGTTTGTAATTAGTTCATCTATCTGTGCACCTAGCTTTTAACTTGATCAAATTGATACATTTGGCGATATAAAAATCACACACAAAAGTCCATTAATCAACTTTTTCTATCAGTATGGCCAAGTCATGCTTTGATTGATGGCTAAGAAAGGTAGGAATACAACATAATGGTTTGCAAATATTCCCGTCTAATTTTTCCATTTTTCTTTCTAAATTTACTTCATTGCTCAGACTAATTTCCCCTTTTTGTAATATCAAAGTTCACTTTTTGAGAAAATTGGGTAAATTTCACAATAATATAGACTAGGTTGGTCGGGAGTCAGTGTACAATAGAGAGCTTGATCTTTTTGGCTATTATCTGTATGTGATGTAAATCAAAGAGATTTTTTTTCCATTTCCTATCGCAAAGGCATCACAATAAGACCTCTTAGATTTCCTGCTCTGCGTTCAGAATTAGATTAAGTTCAATCAGACGCCGTCTATTCTTGTGCGTTTAAAGTGACTTCCCCTTAGTCTCACTTGATACAGGTCCGCGATTCAACCTATTACAGGTCTGCGTTTCAACCTATTATCTTCCGTTAACTACGCAGGTATCTAATCCCCACTCCTCTGTTGATAGGAAAGTGTTCTTTGTATATATTCTTTTCTTCTCTTTCAGCTTTTGATTGGCAAAAATGACCTGAAATTGTAACTATAGTATTATGTGGGTGTTTTTTTTTTTGGAGTGAATAAAGCCACCAGTCAAGGGTTGAGAAAAGATATAGCATGCTAATTATGGAACTGTATTGAAAACACCTGATATGGAATGTTTTGAGATGTTTTTTTTTTTTTTAAATAGAAGATATCCCACAACTGTGTAGACTGTTTAATTGTTGGTTGAATTTCATGAGTTTGTCAAGTTTTCTGAGGTTTGTTAAATAGTGATGTATACATGTATATGTCTGTCTGTCTGTCTGTCTGTCTGTCTGTCTGTCTGTCTGTCTGTCTGTCTGTCTGTCTGTCTGTCTGTCTGTCTGTCTGTCCGTCTGTCTGTGTCTGTCTGCATGTCTGTCTGTCTGTCTGTCTGTCTGTCTGTCTGTCTGTCTGTCTGTCTGTCTGTCTGTCTGTCTGTCTGTCTGTGTCTATTTATGAGTGCACATGTGGTGTATGTATGTACAATGTATGTGGGTGACAAAGTACATTTGTACATGTACATGTGTAGAGTACCAACTTTTTTACTTTATAAGGTTGCAGTTTGTAATTACTGAAAATCTAAAGGAAACTATACCAAAACAGGTCATTTGGCGCTAAATGAGACTTCCATGCATAAACATTTAAGCCCTGATCAAGGAATAGTTTTGTCATCAGAACAGTGTATCCTTTTTTCTTCTGGTTGTAAAATGATTCATCTTAAAATGTTGACAACTTAGTGTGTGTGCTTTTAGCCATATTTTGGTCGGAGATTTTGATGGAGTGAAAATGTTTTTGACAAATCAGGCCACGCTGTTAGCCATAATGTGGTTGCAAGATTTGGTGGAGAGCTTTCATTGAATGAGATCAACGTGTGAAAATGACTCGGAATAAAGAGACAAGAGTCGGTGTGTGCATCTTTGCTAACGAATCAAGGTCTCGGAACGCAGAATAGATGTCGCACGCCGTATATATATAAAATTAATTTTGAGCAGCGTGTTGGGTCATTCACAAAGGCTGGGATGTGCCGAGTTAATTCCACGGTCATAAAAAGTAATGAAACTGCTAGTCATTTAGAAAATAGCATAGTAAAAGTGACACATCAGAAGGGCTCAAGTGGTATGCAGGTGTGAAAGATATTGATCAGTCGCAGTCCAGCGTAGTGATTTAGGTAATGTAGAATTTTCTGTTCGCAAGCAGCCTGTTTACGAAAACCCAGTTGTTAAAGCATTATTTGTGAATGTTTCACTGTCTATATTAGAACAAGGTGTTGGGTTTTTTACTACAGTTTAGTTTATAGCGTTATTGTGTATTATTACATGTAGGTGATTTTACTTAAATTCAACACAAAAAAGTTTCAAATGTGTAGGAATACTGATATTTTAGTGTCCTTTCTGCTTGGAATTAATCTGTAGTAAGTGACTACACAAAAATGACTTGAATTTCTGAGTAGTTCTGTTTACTCTGTAGGCTTTTTTTCAAAATATGAAAATCCATGCAAATTTTATCAGATTCCACCTCTAGTGTTCCCAGACTTTGAAAGTAAATACACTGCAAGCATGAAGAAAACTGTAAATTTTACCAGATTTTCTCCCATTCTTTAATTGAGTTCTGAAATCTGCACATCACACTGAATGCGTAGAAAAAAATATCACTTTTACTACTAAGAAGTACCAAGGTTTTCAAATCTTTGCAGAGAACGCTAATTATGCGTCTGAATACAAGTGGGAATGCATAGAAAACTGTATATTTTTTGAGGCTTCTCCCCCTCTCTAGTTCCAAAGTTTCCAAACCTGACCCAAAACACTCAGTTGTTCATCAGTAAGTTGTAAATGTGTCCGAGAGACAAAAAAAGACAACATATCCTTGCTGATTTTAAAGAACCAATCTCAAACATCAAAACGATATAAAAATTAAGAATTGGTTACAGATAATGTACAAATCTTGACATCATTATGCTGAATTTATCTTACAATTCTGTAATCTCAACATTTTAACTTCATATTGTAACTGTAAGAACCAAACAATTTGACAAAAAAAAAAAAAAGAACTGCATCTTTTTCAAACCAGAACCAAAAAGAAACTGATCTCCCAACGTCTGAGAGATAGTAGATTAAGATCATTCATTAATAATTAATGGCAGAATCCTGACATCACCCCGCTAAGCTATTATACGATTCTGTAGTTTCAACACTTTTAACTTCGTATTGACTTCGTAACTTTAATAGCCCAACAATTTGACAAAGAAAAGGCAGTAAACACACCTCTACTTAAAAGTAAGATAGTCTGTAAAGGTACCTCTTTAGACAGTCAAATGTCTCTTTAAAACTTTCTCTAATGACCAATTGTGTATCAAACAAAAATCAAGAATTCAGAGTACTTGTTTTAAAGCGAGTGTTTGTATAATGAAATTCTCATAAATTCAAAGAAGAGTTAAAAATATTATCAACCGGTGAGTAATGCTTCGCGTGTCGTGTCGATACACGTATCAGATTAGCATTGTCATTGAGCTTCAATTGTCGTTATTACAAATGTAGCAATGAGTTGAGCTTGTGACAGTAAAAAGGTATTTGCTAAATAACAAAGTAATCAACGATTTATGAGAACTATTAATTTGGGTTGTCTCAGTATCTTCAGTTTGTGAAGTTTTTCATAATTATGAGATGCTGATTTCTGTTTTTAAAGCGATTGAAAGTAATTTTTTTTTTTTTTTGGGGGGGGGAGGTGAGAAATAGTGTTTGTTTGTATTGGCTTGTTTTTGTCTGTCTGTGTGTCTGTCTGTCTGTTGTCCGTCTCTGTTCAAGGTACATCTGTCTGTCTTTATGTACATATGTCTGACATGTCAAGTAATATATAGTTGTCTGTCTGTCTGTCTGTCTGTCTGTCTGTCTGTCTGTCTGTCTGTCTTATATCTTCCATAATCCTATTGTCTCTTTCATGACATAATACTTATCCTTTCATTCAAGAAGAAACTTGGTAAATACATTTAAAAAAAATGACAACTAGTAATTCCCATCCATTCCAAAATCAGTCATCAAACAGAGTGCATGTATTTTATGCTACAAATATAAGTGTAAACCCACACCAGGCAAATATACAAATCTTTCATCGTGACATTTCTAAATCACAATTTCGCTGTGAAAACTTAAACCATTTGATGTTTGTCTTTGTGTAATTTCCTCAACCTGTCATCAGGCTATCCATTTTGGGGTATAAATTTGTATATTATTTGAACTGAAGACTGAAATGACAGCTCTGAATTTTATTTCGTACATAGTACTACTAGAGTCGTGTACATATAAATTGAGATATTTTCGCTGCTACTAGAAAATTTTGCGATTTTACAGTTTTCAGCGAGTTCTTAAACACTAATTTTTTTACTAATTACCAGACTAGGACATTGGTTTCAAGTGCAAGAAGGCATTTTAGTCACTATTTATTTTTGCGTTTTTGTTTTCTCGCGAAATGAGCGTAAATAAGTCTTTAGCTTTAGTTTACAGTATATTTACGTGTATCTTATGGCCCGCAGTTTGTAGATAGATATTTTAACTGTATGTGTACATGTATGTAGGGTCAATAATATATACAGAATAGGTTTCCACTGTCTCATGTACGTCAGGGAAATGAACATTTTCATTTCACCCTGTATGCCTTGAATCTATGTTACCATAGATTTAAAAACACGAAGCAAAAATGCTGCTACTTTATAGAAGGTGAGAGTGGTTGCATATCGCATAACTCTTATGGTGTTGGGTTGTGTAAGATTTGCTAACTGTCTATGTGTATGACTAGAGTATGAGGAAGTGTTTAACTATTCACTATGTACATTTACATTTGTACATCCCTTGCCCCATGATTCGGTGTAACCGGGGTTTCAGAAACACTCGCTACTTGAGGAAAAGGGGAGAGTGGTTGCATATCACATGACTCTTGCGACATGTAGGATTGTGTTAAGATTTGACAAAATGCTGCCTAATGTATGGGGAAAGTGTGAAATATTCACTACATCTCTTAATGTCCCCGTGATTCGGTGTTACTAGGGTTTCAAAAAAATGAAGCAGAAACACCCGCTACTTGAGGGAAGTGTGAGAGTGGTTGTATGTCTCATATCTCATAACTCTTCTAACGTGTGGTTGTGTATAGGATTTGCCAAAATACTGACTAACGTATGAGGAAAGTGTGAAATATTCACTACATCCCTTGCACCGTGATTTGGTGTTACCAGGGTTTCCAAAAACGAAACAAAAACACCGCTACTTGAGAGAGAAGGTGAGAGTGGTTGCATATCGCACAACTCTTACGACTGTTAATGGGGATTGTGTGGGATATGACATGCTAGTCATGGAAAAGACGTGAATGATGCTTGAATCCCCTCTATTAAAGTGTGGGTTGAAAATGCAAACCACAATAGTTAGACATTTGTACCGGTCAGTCAGCTTTAGCTATTTTGAAAATGCAGGGAAGATATCGTGATTAATGGCTACTGGGTGAAAAAGGTCGACAGAGGAGAGTTGGCTTGGAGAGCCATTTGAGATGGTGATAGTGTGGCGACGTCCCCAAGGAAGACTAAATGACTGAGTTTGTTATTGTTGGTGTATCTGGTATTAGCCTTCCTTTAACAGCCAGATCTGTGCTCATAATTAACCTGGTGATTGGTTCAGGGGTTTGCATTTTATAAAAAATTGAAGAGCTTCAATCTTGTTAATGGTTCTAGTATTTTTTTTTTTTTTTTTTTTACATTGAAGGCTGTCATAGTCGACTGAACCGATATTTGTTCTGTAGATTGCAAGAGGTTTGCTTGCGTGTGTGCGTCAACAGAGGCGCGATATGTAACTAGGGAAATGATTTCATGCAGTAAGATAAAATGAGACAAAAATTGGACGGGGTAGTAGGAGGTAGGAAGTGGTAGGACGTACAAATACACATGAAGACAAAAAATTGCAAAGGGAAATTAATTTAGGAAGGATTGTGAAGAGTTTTGTGTGTATCAAACTGATCAATTTGTGTCTATAATATTGAAATGTTTTTTTTTACAAGCAGAGACAAAAACATAAAGGGGTGTTTGCTACAGCGTTTGCTCGGGAAAGAATTTCAGGCCTGAGCTGACTTGGAATCAGGGTGTCATCTCTAGCTCATTGCAATGTCTTTGTATACACGAGGACAAAAAATAGGGGTGTTTGCGACAGCGTTTGCCCGGGAAAGAATTTCAGGCCTGAGTTGACTTGGAATCAGGGTGTCATCTCTAGCTCATTGCAATGTCTTTGTATACACGAGGACAAAAAATAGGGGTGTTTGCGACAGCGTTTGCCCGGGAAAGAATTTCAGGCCTGAGTTGACTTGGAATCAGGGTGTCATCTCTAGCTCATTGTGATTGATTGAATGCTTTGTAAGAATTCAACAAAAGTAACTTTTTCACTCATTTGGAGTCCTAATTTACTTCCACTGCCTTGCCCAAATTGAATTTTCAATTCATTAAATTTTGTAAAGCATGTAGGCCATAAATTGTATCCATCAAATGACAGTGATATACAACAAATAACTAATAACAAAAATCATGTGAATATTCGTAACCTTGTTTTCATTTTGATTCGTGTATTAAATTTTCCTTTTTTTCCCTTTTTTTTCTCCCTTTTTGAGTGCTCAGCAGTTACTCTCTTCAGTTTATGTTTGACTTATGAGGAAATGTCCTCTTTAAAGTGTAGTAAACTTTTACTGCAGTGTGGGACCATAAATTGTTGGAAGTTTGTACAGCAAATTTAGTATCATTCATCTTTCAGATAGGAGTATTTTCAGGTTCAATAATTTGTACATTTTGTTTGCAATTGCATTATTTTCTTAAAACCATTTCGTGAAATATTTACTGCAAAATTTACAAATTTTTTTTTTTTTTTAAAATGTAATTTTGTTTGCACAGCGGTGCTATTTTCTGTTTGAAATATACAATTGTGAATACATTATTGAAATTTATTTTGACATTAAAGAAAATTCTAAATTTTGATGCAAAAAAGTGTAATTTTGGATAATTTGTTATTAATGGCCGACAAGGGGCGATAAATTTATGCAAATTATTGAAAGCTTCAGATATTCAAATGACGGAAACCTAGATAAATGTAGTGTGATTAATAGAGCACCATGAATGCATAAATTCTTATTTCTTTTCCGTTTTCGTGTAATGAGAGGAAAATTGTGAAGATAAATTTTAAAAACTGGTAATTATACGGACATGTTTTGATGCAGTAAATTTCTAAAAATACTTCGTCAGCTGTCATGACGTCTAGACACTCTGGTCATCCTCCATCATTTGTTACAACTCAACATATGCCCACATGTGCCTACTGGTGAAACGTTCACAAATCACAAGCCATGCAGAAAGATAAACACAACTTGACACTTGGTACTGCCCCTTTCCTCTCAGATTGGGAAACCCCTCATCAAATATAAGATGACAGCAGATTTGCATAGACCAATAGTCTCCTCGTCAGTTCAAATGTATAAATTAACTTATGACAGGTTTATTGCTCTGCTGGTAAAGGAACATTATAGTTGGCACATATTTTATACTGTAAACTGTTCTGTCAAATATTTCCAGATTTTTATCTTTTTATATTTGAAAATACCTGACATTTTAGCACGATTTGTCCCGGGAAAACAGTTTTGATACGATGATAATCTGTTAGATAGAAAAGGGAAATATAAAATATATGAATATATATGAAATGGCAGAAAATTTCTCATGCTCCACACCATTTGTGAAAAAATGAGAAATTTCATTTTTTGTTTGCAATTTTCGATTTGATGCTAATATAGTATGTTTATCGTAACTCTTGTCAACGAATTTTGAAAAATCATTCACTTACTTGCAAAAAATTTCATTTTTGGGGGAAAAATTATGATTTTGTTTGGGTAGTTTTATTATGTTTTATACGACAACACTTCACATGTGCAGAAAAGAAGGATCTCGATTGGATATGAATCCGATGTGATCGAATTTGACTTTTTAAAATGATTCATCCTCAGATTCTGTAATCTGTAGGATTTAGCTCCCGAGGGAACATTATAATTGTAACGTGTCATAAGAACTGGAAACTATTGATTAAAGTGACTTCTACTCTACTGGAATGAATAAAATGTACAAAAGGTTAGATACGAAGGTGAAAGTTCCCGCCAGAAACAACTTGACGATAATGAAACATTTCGTTACTGGCATCCAGCAGGTACAATGTAGATCGGTACTATAGTTTCACTAAAGTATGGTATCATGTCCCCCACAACTTTGTTGTACGCAAGAATTATCACAAAAATTTCACCAGTTATGAATTTTATATATTGGTAAAATGTTGCATAATTTGTCTTTTTTTTAAAAAACTAATTTAGATAAAGTTGGTTGTTAAGAGTTCTACAAATTTGGAACAATTTAGAAATGTTCCCGTGTAAATTTATAGTAAATACTCAAGTGTTTTTTGGCCAAGGTTGGGGAACCACAGTAACAGAAAGGGGAAAAGGTTGTATAGTTTTCCACAAAATCTTCCATAATTTTTTTTGGGAGAACCCCAGTAAAATAACAAGGAACCCTGGTAGATTTTACATACTTTACCACCCTTAACAAAAACACTGACACATAATGGTGTTGATGAGAATTCCCCCTCTCCTCTGCCTGCCTAGAGAAACTATGGTTCAAAAAAATTTGACTGGAAGTTAAAAAATGTATGCAGACATTATCTTTGTACTTCATTCATGTTGTCTGTTCAAACTTGTAGATCAGCTGTGTTCAGAATAGCCTCTAGAGGGGGCTCAATTGTATTGTGTATACTATGATTACATTGGGTTATTTTTGGTATCACCGTATCTGAAAATATCATTGTTTGCCTACTCAGAAAGCTATAATGATGTTTGGCAAAGTATGATGATACAAATTTCTATTGTTTGTTATTGAAAACGAGACATAATTTTATGGCCTCTCTCTTTTTCAATATTCTTTGGATATTTTGGTCTTTTAAAATGTAACATTTGGCAATATTTAAAGTGTAGTGTTTCGAAAAAATGAAACTGAGTGGTATGGAAGTGAACGGTGGTAAAAATCTGTTTGGTCATGACAGAGAAGTACTTTTTTTTGGATATTTTGGTCTGTTATCTGTATGAAAGTTTTGCAATATTTATGTGTAGTGTTTCGAAAAATGAAACTGAGAATTGAACAGTAGTATGAAAGTGAATCGTGGTAAAAATCTGTTTGCTCACGATGGAGAACTTGTCAATTTTAAGTGACAAAACTTCATTTTCTGTGCAGAGAAAACAGCCAAGTCCAGTAACCGTATATGCATGACATTAAGTTGTGTGTTTCAGTCGAGCCAAGGATTATGCATTTTAAATATATTCTATATAAATGAAATTATTAATAGTGACCTAAATTTTATCTGATATTCAATGACAGAGTCTCCAGAAATTGACCTTTTCTCACCTTATCAAGGTCGTTGAAATAACATTCAAGTAATCAAAATGTTTGGAGACCAGGAGTTCTGGATGACTGCATAGGAAGTGCAGAGTAGGTGAGAAGAAAGTCACCTTGCTTAAGAGGTCAAAGTTCATGAAATGAAAGCAATAATGAGGTCAGGGGTCAAATGATTGATGAAAGTATGGGGTCAAAGGTCAAGGTTTATACACAAGTGGAAGACTTCATTGGAGTTTTGTGAGACATTTGAAGGAACAGAACATAAGAAATGAAAAAAAAACCAGGAGGATAACAATATTTGAGTGAAAGATAAGTTAAAATTAGGTTTGTTCTCCATATTTTTTGTGCATATGCCTTTAAATTTTATACAAAAGTTGGCCTTGAATCATAGAATAAACACAGTGAGAAGTAACAAAAAAAACGATATGTCCACTTAATATGAAAGAACAACTCAAAATATTTTGTTATGTTCAATCATCCTGGCTCATCTCTCTGAATTTTGCAGAATTACTACTAAGCTAGGGTGCCTTTATTCAAAATGGTTGGCAGCGAACTGGAATGACGACATGATTTATTATGCACTGACAGACAGGGCACAGTAAAATATAAACGTCATCTTGCCCTCCTCTGCTGAATTCTCAAACCACATTTGTGAAAATGTGGCTTTTATCTGATTGCTAAGGATTCTTTTTTCTATCTAAAATGGATCCTTTTGGTTCCCAACAGTCGGGAGTAATTTTGAGCAAGAGACCTTGGGGAGGTTCCATGTGCATGGCTTCTTTTGACCTTTGCATATCAAGGCACATATTTCACTGGTTCACCTGACAAAAATTGTTAGCTTTTAGGTCAGTGCTATTCCAAACAAACAGAATGGATCATGCTGTTTAATGGCCGGATATAACAGGCAGTCACCAATTGTTTAGGATTTTGAGATCAAAAGGGAGAGGGGAAGGGGGGTTGGTACGCAGTGAGTAATGTAGCTCCTCCCCCTTGTGGAAGTCAGTATTTAAAGAATGCTTCCAGAAAGACAATTACATGTAATTTGAGATAATATCCAAGTATTAAACACAACAAAATTTTCGCAGACGTGTTCCAAAGTCATTTAAAATCAGAGAACCAGAACTCCATTTGAGAGAATTTATTTTGAGTATTAAAGTACCAACATTTGTTTTTCTTCATATCGTTTTGATATGAATGAAAATTTTGTAATTTGCTAATTTTGACATCACATGCAAAAAGTCCCTAGCCTAGTCAATTTTTTAAAAATATTTTTTTATTTTTTATTTTTTTACCAAACTTGCATATGTTTCCCGCCGTGTAATTAGAAACTGTAAACCGTGTACTTTGTCCTCCCCACCCAAAAAGAAATGCTGGCAGCGACTATTTCTGAAAAGTCTGGCCGATACTGGAGACAGATTTCCTGGCCTGGAAAAGCTAGGAGTTCATCGGGTTATCAAGTTATCCATGAAGTCCACATTCTTAGGTTTCCAACTCCATTAATTGGGTGTTGTACCCCACCATTTAATGAGGTTTTAACTGCTCTAGATAACTCTATCTTCAATGCTGGGGACAGTTTATGTAATTTTAGACAGGTAGGGATATAAGGAAAAAGGGTCAGGGGAAATATATAATCTCTTGTTGGGAGTTGGTAAATTCTGACTGAACTCTGCTGTATTTAGAGTGCCACATTTTACTTCCCACTGCTTTCTGTGAAGAGTGGAAGATACATTTTAAGTGAAGTCTGACTTAGTTCCCCTGTACTTGGACTCACACCACTTTCTGTTTTAATTATATAAGGGTTGGTAAAGTCTGACTTGGTTTTCCCCAGGGACATTTTTACTGCACTTCCCACCACATGATGTTAAGGATGGGAAGTTTCGAGGTGAAGTTTCATTGCACGTTTGATTGGGGTTCAAAATTATGGTGTGAAAAACGTTGTTTGATTTCATTAACATTCCCCCCATTCATTTACTGGGAGGGGGGGGGAGGGGTTTAACATTCTGTAGAAACAAGAGTTTATGGTTTAACTTATGTGTGGTACAAAAAAAATGTATGACTTCAGGACACTGATAATGTATCGCAAGAAAGAAATCACAAACCTGGAATATTGTAAGATGAAAAAGATGAAAATCTTTCCCTAACAACAAAACCCTTTTTATATGCAACAGAGAAAATCCATGTCAGAAATCCAGAATACCATGATGATTTATAATCATTCCGAAGAACAGGCCTTCGTGTACATCTAATTAGATTTGATTTAAAAAAAAAACATTAAGGTACCTTAAGGATAGGGAATGTTTTTTATGGTACACTGAAAATCGAAGCTTTCAGTCAAACTGATTCAAAATTTACAACCCATAATAAATAAACAAGGTTAAAAGCAGATTTTTTAAAAAAATTGTAATTTTCCATGGAAATCGAATCCTGATTACATGTATGTATACATGGAAAAATTTGACTTCCTTGCAATTTGGATGAAAATTTACAACCGTCAATATATAACCGACTAAATGGGTACCTTAACTTGAATCTGATAATCTGAAATGTGAAATGTCATTGAAATTTGATAGAAAAAATGTCTCATATTGACTCGGCTAGTTTTTAATAATATGACGTGAAAACACAAAGGAGATATATAGCGTCATATCCCAAGGATAATATGGAAGTATTAGAACATAAAATACACAAATTGGATGTGTGCTATTGTGCTAGACTTTTTTTCATGAAGCTTCCTTTGTTGGACTCAGTGAAAGAAAACTTATTATATTGGAAATCAGTCATTTATGGTATTGGCGAGAGATATCTAATTATTGGAGTAATCAATTGGTTTGGGGATTGGGGGCTTTCGGAGTATATTAGAAAAAAGCAGAAAATAATACTGCATTCATTACTTTAGGTTATGAATAGGATGAAAGCAGATTTTCTATTAGATGGACAAACTTTAGTGTTGTTGGAGCAAACCATTATTTAGAGGCGGTGGAGTGGTAATGTGTGTTTTTGCTTGGGTTTGAGCATTCTCAATCTGTATAAAAAAAAGTAGAGAGCGCCGATTAAATTTATGTTTCATATTTTTGTTTAGTGTTGAGAAAATGATACCAGTTGGCCATGAAAACTTTTAGAAAATGATTTGAAAACTCAGTAATAATTCAGAATTGTGTGATAAATATGAAGCATAAGAAGTTCATGGTACATTTACCATGATCATAGTAGAAGTGAAATATTTGTGTGAATATTTTGATGTGAAATTCTCTTATTTAGAAATGTTCTGTAAAGTCAGAACCAGCCCCCCTCTCCCCTGAGAAGTCATAGACCATCAAATTCATTTACTAGAAGTCTAAATTACAGTTATTTTCTAAATCTGACAAAGAATTATTTTTCTCTACATTTTATTTCATTCATAGAAAATTTTTTGAAAAAATCAGAAATCTCATTCCTTCAAAATTCATCCACAGAAAAATGCCAGAGCTGAAAGTTACTGATTTGTTTGTCAAATCTTTTAAAAAGATTTTCTTTTTTGAGTACATCCACGGAAAAGTCAAAGAAAAATAAAGACACATTTCATCATTACAGTGTTTTAGAACTGAAATTTGCTAATATTTGTGCAAATTCCTTCAGTACATGGGAAAGAAACAGAAAGAAAATTTTCACCGTCAGTGAAAGTAAAACTTAATTAAAGTTACTAATATTTGTTAAAGCGGTCAAATTACTTTTTTTTGTAGACATTTTTAGAAAGTGAAAGAAAAACAACATCATTCATCATTAATAGAACTCAAACTTGCCATTAGTTATTAAATCTGTCAAAATTTATCTTTTCGTACACAGAATTATATGATTCATAGATCTAGATGTAGAAATATGGTAGTACATGTATGTACAACGTAGTTACGATAGTGTGTTAGAGTAGAATTTCATAAAAAGCCAAATGGCCTGCCTAGGGCCAAGATTTCACACTCTATCACGGTTCAGTCACAGCAAACTACCCTCTACTGCAATAATTGAATTTTCAATATAAGAGAGAACGGTGGCGTTGGAAATCTGCCTGTCATCGATAGAGAGATATAATTAGTGGCATGCATCCAGGCGATATGTTATCAATTCTTGCTAGGAAGGTGCGAAAAATAGATGAATTTTGAGATAAATTTGAATTGGAGATACACAGAATAATTTCTGAGGTAACAGAAGCCTTGCGGCGAAATCTGTTCAAATTAATGATGCACTCTCTTATACATGTTCATTTACAGGTGGTATGGAGTTTGTGTACGACAAATTCTTTAGGGGAAATCGTGTCGATGAAAAAAGTTGACATTTTTGGGCGTACGACCTCAGTGAAAGCACAACCAAATTTTTTTTATTTTTTGAATCTATTCATTTACAGATAGAAATGACTGTGTATACAATTTTTTTTAGGGAGAACTTGAAGCTTCGAAGGGGATTTCTTAATGAAAAAAAATTGTTTTTTTTCCCCATCATACAACCATATTGAAACTACGATAAAAAATATTGTTTTTGATACGGTGTCTTATACAAGTGGTAAACATTTTTGTATACAACACACATTTTTTGGATGGAAAATCGTCTTGATGAAAAAAGTTAAAATGTTTTGTCGTACGACCATACTAACACAACAACCCCAAGTTGTGTTTTTGAATCTATTCAAATCAATACACCTGTGAAGTAATGATTTTGAATACAGAAATTTTTTAAAGTGGCCATATGGATGAGAAATGGGTATTTATTTTGGATTTTCAATTCATAAAGTAACTGTAATATATTTTTCTACTTGAAAATACAATTCAAAAGAACATACAGCAAGTCCATGTTTGTAACTCAATAAATTCCAAAAAACTAAAAAGGTTTTTGAAAAGTTTGCTATTGTACGTACAAATAACAAAGAGTTTATACATTTGAATTTTTTTTTTTCAATTTATTGAGGTACAAACACAGACTTGATAATATGTTCGTTCACATTGTATTTCCAAGCAGAAAAGTGTAGTAGAGTTGTTTTATAAATTAAAATTCCCAGATAAATAGTCAATTTTCATCCACGGGAAAAGCATAAAATTTAGTTCAAATTTTTATGAGTAGAAACCACACTCATATACAACCAAAACCAGTTTATTTGATAAATGATAAGTTTTTATAGATGAGACAAAAAATGATAGCGTTTACATTGTATTTAATGTTACGCTGTGATTTACAAAAACAGAACACCTCTGATAATAATAGCCAACCACCCCTCAAGTCAAGTGGTATCACCCCTAGATCTAACCTTGAGAAAGTCTGTAAGATAGAATTAATGGTTTGAATGGAGATGTATGATTTATTGCAGTGCAGATAATCTCATTCAGTATTGTCAGAAATTATTACAATTTTTGTCTGTCGTAAGTGTAGATTTCATCGTTTTGTCGTATCAAAAGTTGGATGCCACCGATAGATGTTTGAATGAGGAGACAAACAGGTCATAGGGCGAAGGAGAAAGTTTGAAGTATGAGATTTATCCAAACTGTAATTTGTGAGTTCAGTGGTACTGTCATGTGCGGTCGGTCGGTCAGTCGATCGGTCAGTCAGCCTGCCGGTTGGTTGGTCAGTCATTCTGAAATGGTGTCATGTTTTCCTTGTCATCTTCGTGTGATAATAAAACAAAGTTCATCCCACATGATGAAGTAGAGTACTGCTTGGCTCTGACAAATGTAATAAATAGAATTGTAGATATCGGAGATACCGTTCTAAACATACATGATTTTATCGCTCGACTGAGTTTCGAGGTCTGACCTCTCGGGTCACAGTGACATTTCAAAGATTGTATTCGAGTGATAACACAATTTAGGAATGAATGAATGATGAATCTGAAAATTTTGACATTGACCTTACAAGAGCAAAATTCTTGATTTTTTTTAGGAAGATAAGCGTTAATAATTTTTCTCCAGTGACTTGCTTGCCCTCCTTAGTTGGATCTAAATTGTGTTTGCATTTGACGGTAACAATTTTTCTACAATTTTTCTAACGTAAATTCGTTTTTAATGATTAATTTTTGAACTCATCATTTTAGTTTGCACAGAGGGAAAAGGAAATTGGTAGAAGCTTATTGTCCTCAGTTTGGAAGAGTTCATTTTAATTGATGTTTAGGGGTGGCAGGTAGGGATAAGAGGGGCAAGGTTTCACAGAACTGTATAGTGTTAGTGTCACAATTTTGATCCATGACAAGAAAATGTCAAACACATACAGGTGTTATGAAATAATAGTATTTTTCTATTTTCAATTTCAAACTTTTAACGTAGTAACAAAATTATTCAGTTTTTTGGAAAGTCAGCCTCACCTGCTCTAGTTGAGAAGCTTGTCCTGGTGGTGCTATCTCAAAAAAAGCTGTCTTGAGATTGTAACACCAGTTCAAGTCTCTGGTGTGGCCACCTACGCAGTAGCCTACCAAATGCACTTCAAGCTTTGAATTCAGATGCAACACAACATTGGTAAAATATTGAGAACTGAAGCTGGTTGAATTTCACAATTGAGAATTTCACTCATGGTGCGAAACTACAGATGGTGGAAAATTCAAGCTGTTGTTATACAGAAATACTATACAGCTAAGTTTGCGTGCAACATATTTTACAAGAGCAAACACATCGAAGTGATCGCAGACTGCAACATCTAAAATTAGCATATTTCCACAAGAGTACGATAATGTTGAAATGTACATTAATCAGATTACAATTGACTTTGAATAATAGTTCAGTTGTATCGTACCACCAAAGTTGAGGGTATCATATTTTGTAAGTTTATAATGATATTTGTCAACAGTTAGCTTAGTACCACCGGACGGTCAGATCAAATTTCAAGAATAAATTACAATTCAGGAAAAAAGCATTATTTATTTAATGTTTCATAAAATTGAGCAGCCATTTTTAACCCAAGATCTTTGGTGATTTCCTTAAAACTTGTCGCTCCAGATGTTTTATGGTTTTGTTTTTTTTTGGTCGTTGTTAGACCACCGACTGACAGGATTTTTATTTCTCAAATCCTGTTTGTATAGAGGTGTATTTAGGCAGACATAAAAAAATAAACTATAATATTGTAGAAAAATGATGTTTTTGGGATAACACATGAGTAGAATCCGAGTTAGAGGATCAAAACTCAAATGTTTTGATTTTACATTTGCATAAATACATGACAGCAGATCAAAGAGAAAGGAAAACAGAAAAAAAAGACCCGAAAACTGAACAATTTGATCTGTGCCATAATGAGTTTTAAAATTTTAAAATTAAATTTAAAAAAAAGAAGATTCAAGACAGCTGATCAAAAAGCAAAGGGGAGAGAGAGAGAGAGAGAGAGAGAGAGAGAGAGAGAGAGAGAGAGAGAGAGAGAGAGAGAGAGAGAGAGAGAGAGAGAGAGAGAGAGAGAGAGAGAGAGAGAGGAGGAAGAAAGAGTTATGGAAAAAAATAAGCAATTTTATTTAAAATGAACTTCAAAAATTATTAGAAAAAATTCAAAACGGAAAAATTCATTTTCCTTTTGGAAAAAACAAGAAAACAAGAAAACAAATAGATAAAAGAGAAAACGGGACAAAAAAGTGAAATATTTTATCTCCACATAATGAATTTGAAAATTGAAAACCAGCAGCCATGATGATAGTCTGATGGTGACACAGACAGTAAGGGATTACCAAGTACGTTCCTAATGGATTAAGTTACTAATCCAGGTTTAAAGAGAATATTAGGATTATAGAAATTTAGCCCCCAAGCTGTGGCTAGGACCAAACAATATCTGCACAAAAACAGGGTGAAATTAGAGACCAATTATGTCAGATATTTGTGAACTGAGTATGTCATTATCAGATAAAATTGACAGTGATTGTCAACTCAAACTTGTCATCACCCATATCTCTTCCCCCCCCCCCCCCCCCCCCCCCCCTCCTCCTCCTCTGCAAGAGATTGGCTATGTTTGTACCTGTTAGGGAAAAAACAAGGAGTAATTCAGAATATAATTTCCCTTAATATGGGGGTGGGGGGGGGGGGGGGACTACTCAAATTTTGTACAGAAAAACATATGGTGAATTGTTAATGAAAATTTGTCAAACGCAATACCAGTGTGAAATATTCAATATGTGTATATTCAGATTTTAATTTTAAAAAAAAAGATCCAGATATTTTCTTGGATGTCTGTGTTATGGAAGTAACGTAAAATCTGTATTGTTCACACACAGAGGGAATGGTAATGATATTGTGGCATTGTTGAGAATTGAGTATAGGTCTTCACCTATTTTTTTTAAACTAAGTTATATGTATGAGTTTATTGAATGGTCTGTTTTTTTGAAATTGAAGCAATGATGTCATAAAATTCTGAATTGAAAAAGTTCCATTCTGTTTACAGAAGTGTTTTAAGTGATTCCTATGGATTTATCAATCATTGCAAACAGTCTGTTTTGTTGTGATTACAGTATTAAATTAGCCAATTATGTCGTAACTTTGAGCATTGTGTAAGTTTCCATCCCATTGTTGAATAGTATGTTTTACTGAATCAAAAAAAAATAATCCTTGGAAAGTAGTTAATACCACATATGAATGTACTGATCTGTGCAAACTGTTAAGCTTTCTAAATATTTTATCTTCCATGTACATTGTCTTGTCCGTGATAGCTTTTACGTACGACAGTCCGATGGGAACGTCACATTGTAATGTTTTATTCATCGGATAAAAATTCAACTCTCGCCTTTACCTCACCATTACTCGGATACTAAGTCTCTGCAATGATTCATACGATCCTAATAAGATTACAACTGATCGAAACACAGTAATGTAAAAAAAAATATATATATATAAATACCGTACTTTTTATGTTTAATTAGGTTTTTATTCCAGATGTTGCAGGCACCTAACATAAACATATTAATACGAGCTATGTTTTTCTTTTGTTACGTTCTAATCGCTTGCAGTGCGTTTATCTCCTGTGATGATTATTTTACGACAAGCTGGCACATAAACAATATGGAGAAAAAATGAGAAAGAAAGCAGATGAAAAAAATTTGACAATGGAAGACAATATGCTGCATATGTGTATGTTTTCAACGATGCGATAAACATTTGAAAACACAGAGGGCAGACATATTGGTGCATTTTCGTGGTTTTAAGTTACTGTAGTAAATTATGTTTTTTTCTCTCAGAAATTTCCCAATTTTTTTTTTTTTTTTTATAAATATAATAGTCATCAAGCGTTATCAGAATGATGTTGTTAATGCTGAACTTGTTCATATGGTGCTTACACTTACAGGTGGAAATTTGATAATACGTACATTTGTTGTATTGATGGCCTGAAAGAATTATAATCTCATTTTCTGCTTAAATTTTTTAAAACAAAATTCACTTTTTTGTTTAATTTTTTGTTAACATTCATAGAATCAAAATGTTGTGAAAATGAAATCTTCAATGCTATTCTCCCGATTCTTACAGGTGGAAATTTCATGCAAAGTCTGTATGAAATGATCGTACCATGCATTTTCCCGCCAAAATATTTCAACATGTTTTTTACTTTCATAATATTTCAGCACAAATAAGGAGTCAAATTTAAAGAAATTACTGAGAGAAAAAATGCTGAATGCAGCTGCTTCGAACTTGAAAATATTTTATTTTCATTTTAGCTGGATATCAGATCTAAATTTTGATCGGTCATTTTGCAAAACTTTTCAGAATTTATTCATTTTTTTGTATTAATAAGAAATCCGACAGGGGAAAAAGATGATATAAAAATGGAAGAAAGAATAAAATAAGATAAAAATAAGATAAAATCTGTAATTTTCTTAAAAACCTAAAAAAAAACCTCAACAGCCACTTTCAAGTTGGCCGAATAGTGAAGTTAGGATTACAAGGGCTTTTAATCGTAGATCGTATCAATGTCAATGCTCTTTTGGTGTCATTGCTTCTCACTTCGATTTAAGATTCTACGATAGTGTCTAAACCCGGCCATTGACAGGGACATTCCTTTGAAGTGGATGATGATGAAATGATGGTCTGGAACAAAATCGCCATCACATCAAGGAGTTCAAAGACACAGCTGTGTAAAGGTTATCAGCCTACTGATCACAAAAACATGACAATCAATGAAAACAGTGGCTCATTACACGACACTCTGCCTTGAATACCGTAGACAAGGACGCATAGATAAGCTCTGTTTAGTATGTACCCTTTCTACAGCCATACTTCAACACGTTGACTATTTGATTTTGGTTCGACTTGTCAGTGTACATATATTTATTAATGGCGGTAAAATCTACCAGGGTCCCCTTCCCCCAGGTATCTTTAACCGGGGTTCCCTAGTACAAATTAGCTGGGGTTCCCTAATACAGTTTAGCTGGGGTTCCCTAATATTGCAGTTTAGCTGGGGGTTCCCTACACTTTAACCAGGTTTTCCTACCAGTGTTTTCTGTTTATGTTAGCAAATACAAAATGTAGGTAGTTCCTCAGGTATTTTGCCAGGGTCCATACCAAAATTATGATGCAGAATATGGAAATCATTGTAATGTAATGTAAGTTTTTGCAATTTTCCTCCTCTGTTTTATGGGTTCTCCATCAAAATTACGGTACAAATTATGAGAATGTAGAAGTTTTAGCTAAATAACATTCATCCTCTGTTACTGGGGCTGTGCACCAAAATTAGCGTACAAGGTATGGAAATATATGTTGACTTTTAGTAGATCTCTATGTCATACATGGATTCTGAAAATTAATAGCAAAAAAGAGTTGTAAATAGAATGATTTCTACCGTTTCCCATCACTTGTATTTTGTGTACGATATACTTTATACACCTCAAATATTTGTTATAACTTGGCGAGTAGTCGAATTATGTTCCTTTTTTCTGGTTCTGATGTGTAGACTTGAAAACAAATCCAATTCATACTATTTGCCTTATTTACATAAATTCATTGAAGACTAACCATATTTCATACCCAGTTACTTATATCTCCGTTAGCAGTCATCGCTAGCTGGTTACACCGTTTATTTGCCACCACACCTGTACACCAGTACATCTCGCTTCCAATAATTTCATTCTGCGCATGCACCAAATCCTGTCAAACTCCCACTCTTATCACTCAACACTTTTTCCGCAATAGGCAGCTCATTTTTTTCACGTATAGTTATCTTACAGTGTGTACATACACACACAGACTGTGATTTAGTTGCAGTCTATTTGTTTGTACATGATTGCCTTGAAAGAAATTTTCAAAAAAAGCGGGAAGAAATTGCTGGTAAAAATTGTACAATTTTGTGCCCAAATTTGGAGGGAATATGTCAAGAAGCTGTCGACCTACATTTGAGAGCTTTTAGGGTTGTGTCAAAAGAATTAACATTGGATGTTTAATCGCTCGACACCGTGCTAGGAACGATGTCGTACCAATGAATACGAGAAGAGAATACGTAACACTTATCCTCCCTATTTCACTGTGAAGTAGATCGATCCATCATGACAGACAATGGGATTATTCCAACCATTCTGGGAAGTAGGGGTTAAGAGGTTAACACCTGACTATTATGAATGCCTGAATCGATATACTGAGGTATTTTTTTCCCAAATGGATGTTTACGAAATCGTGATGGAGTAAGCTGAGTCCAGCTGACTGCTAGTAATAACCTTTTATGGTAACATATTGTTCTGTAACGCAACGGTTAAATTTACAGTATGGCTGCCTGTTGTTGAAAAATGACAAATGTGGTGGTGTGTGACAGGACAAATAACAGATGCTTGACGATGTGTTTGTTGAAGGAGGTTCGTGAGCAGTGTCAGGGAATTTTGTTCAATGGTTTTAAGATCATAGTTGGAGATCAAGAAAACTTAGTTTTTTGCTCTACAAGAACTGTTCTATTTTTACATGTACATGTGTCCCGCTGCTAGGAATTCACCCCAGAATTTTGCTATGGTCTTAGAACCTTCCACAGTCTTTTTTGCTAAGGTCTGGGAACCCTGGTAACTGGAAGCGGTAAATCTGGTAAAAACCAGCATATAGTGTAGTCCCCCCCCCCCCCCCCCCCCCCCCATATTATAATGCCATACTTTTGGTGCAGAAACCTGGTAAAATGACAGGGGTACGTACTCCGGTAGATTTTACCTACTTATCACCCTGAACTAAAACACTGTTGCAGACAAGAGACAAAAAAGTTGTTTAGTTTATCGGATATTTACTAAATAGTTTAATTGGATGTTTACTAAACTTTCCAGACCTGCAGTTATGAATTAGGAATGTCGGAAGGCATTTTTGACAACTTAAAATACAAGTTTAATCTCACTTGTATTTGTGAAGATAAATAGACAATGAATGGAAATAATTTATGTGCTTCAGTTCATTTAAATATATGTGCCAAACACCAAAATTGGTAATATGTTATTTGTTCATAATAGTTCTGATGTTACTATGAAGTATAATAATGCAGTTAATTTGACAGGACAGATGTATTTTTAGTAAGTTTAACTTTTTCTTTATGTATTTTTGATTACAAATTGGTAAACGTTTATTTGAGCTGTTCTGGTCTGTTACCTTTTAATAGTTCCTCTTAAAACTCTTGTCTCTATGGCATATAGATAATCAGTAATTGTTGCCAAATTTCCAGTTTCTATCTCCGGGGTTTCTAAAAACTTCATCTGACAAAAAACCTTGTCTTTCAAGAGTAACTAATGTAATATTACTGACAATCTAGTATATTGTTAGCACCACATCAGTTTTCAGAAAAAAATAACACTGAATAAATAACACTTCAGAAATAATTTGAGCATATTTTAGGATGCAAATGTTTTGGAAGATAAGTTACTTAGAATCATGAATGAATGAATGATACATTTTGTAAGTTTGAAAGTAGATCTGCAACACTTTCTATTTTCCACCACAAGAGGGCGCCATTTCAAGCCGTATTTGACTTCAATGATTTATATGTTCCTAGCTGTGGGGTTAAAGGTTATTTGACTATCCAATCAGAGAAGAATACATTAATAGACCTGTCAAAAGTCATTTATTTGTTCATGTTCTTTACTTAAATGGCAATTGTTGAGAAGTGAGGGGAATATATAATTAGAAGTACAAAGTCGACGTGTGAACGCTGAAATGGGAAACTACGGACGTTGGGTACCAGACTGTAAAATTTACAAATTTTTGGCAATGATTTTTTTTTTTTTTTTTATATATATACAAGAATAGCATCTTCTGTATGCTTTTGTCTTTTAGTTTTAGGAAACGTTGCATGTATTGTACATTTATATTGAACTCAGTGTTTTTAGAACAAAGAACAAAAACCGGAAAATTGGAATAACGGTACTTAAACGACGTATCTCTATTTGCACACATGTCAAATACATTAATACATTTTCAATTGAGAATCCATATTGAGAAAAAAAGGAGAAACAAAAAAGATATATTGTGAACTGAAATTTCAGCTAGTTACTGTTAAAAAAAATAGACAAACTCTTTGCGATGCGTCCAAATGATAAACAGTTGGTACATGTAGTTTGTGAGTCACTGCATACAATTTAGTGAAGGATAAAAGCATACCAAATTTTTGTTGGTCGTATGAAATTTGCTGTGGATTTGAAAAGTGGCATGTCAGTCGGCAATTAGGGGACACATTGCTACTTACCAATGTTGTGCACTATTGCAATAATGAGATCGTGTTAACTGCTGCATTGTGAAAAAATTGCAGAGATCCTGCTGCATCAGAATTGGTGCAACACACTGCAATATCAGAATTGTTATACATGTAATACTGCAGTAGTAGAATTGCTGTATCAGAATTGCTGTAACACAATGCAGTATGAGGATTGCTACAACACGCTGCGATATCTGAATTGCTACAACATACTGCAGTATCTGAATTGCTACAACACATTGCAATATCAGAATTGTTGTAACACAAGTGTCAATTGCTGCAACACACTGCAATATCTGAGTTGTTGCAACACACTAGTGTCAGAATTGCTGCAACACATTGCAATATCTGAGTTGCTACAACACATTGCAATATCTGAATTGCTGCAACACTGAAATATCTGAGTTGCTGCAACACATTGCAATATCTGAATTGCTGCAACACTGCAATATCTGAGTTGCTGCAACACACTACAGTATCAGAATTGCTGCAACACACTGCAATATCTGAGTTGCTACAACACACTACAGTGTCAGAATTGCTGCAACTCACTGCAAATATCAGGATTGCTGCAATACACTGCTATATCAGAATTGCTGTAACAATGCCATATCAGAATTGCTACAGTATCGGAATGGCTTCAAACATGCTGCAGTATCAGAATTTCTGCAACACACCAGTATCAGAATTTCTGCAACACACTGCAGTATACGGATCACTGCAACACAGAATGTTACTACACTGCACTTGTACAGCTTGAGCTTAAGCTTCAAAATCAGTGACATTACATTAAAGAGTACATTAATTATTTCAAACACCCACATTGTACTTTTGTATCGAATTACAACACACTTTCCCTCTCGGCTAAGAAAACAAAAATTCTTTGATAAACCCCTACCTACGGAAACGTACCTTTAGGCAATGTGTAGATCTCTCTATGCAGCTGGACAAAGTTTCACTCGTCTCGCATAATTTCACACCCACGTAAAAATGGTAATTGGTAGCTCGATCACCAAAAGAAAGGAAGTGACACAGTGAGTGTTGTTGGCTGCTAAAGATTTGAAAAAAAAAACCTCTGGTAAAAAATCTAGTAAAACTAGGATACTGCTCTCGTTCTTCTTTCAATAAGCAAATTTTGTGGAGAAAAGTTGTGTGTAGGAAGTCTGATGCATTTTAGAGGTTTCTTTGGAAAACAGATACAATTTTTTTGGTAAATAGCATAGAAACTGCCTCTAAAGCCCTTCACAGAGAAACCCAGTCATGCAAAGAAGGCAGAGTGAATTATTGAAGAAGAGAGTTCACAAACATAAGTAGATTGCTGGGTGTGATGTGTTCAGTTAAAGAATGGAGCTCTACACGTGCCTGTACTAAATCTGAGATGCACAAGGCAGAACAAGTACTTCAACAAATTATCACTGCTGACAGATGATTAAATCAGACGTTAGTGTTGATTCTACTAAAAGTCAGTGCATGTATAAAGCAGTGCTAAGGTTTTAATCTGAACCTGCTTCCCGACCCTCCTGTCGTTACTTTGCTTGTTACAAGGAAAACTTTTTTGGTAGAATTGTTTATAAATGTTCTTGGCTATATTATAAGAGAAGGTCCAAGGTTATGTTTATTAATTTTCTGTGTGTGTGTGTGTGTGTGTGTGTGTGTGTGTGTGTGTGTGTGTGTGTGTGTGTGTGTGTGTGTGTGTGTGTGTGTGTGTCTGTCTGTCTGTCTGTCTCTGTCCATGTGTCTGTCTGTCTGTCTGTCTGTCTGTCTGTCTGTCTGCCTGTCTGTATGTCTGTCAGTGACTGTATGTGTATGTATGTATGTATGTATATGTGTGTGTGTGTGTCTGTTTGTCTGTCTATTTGTCTGTCTCTGTGGGTGGGGTGGGGTTGCACCTGGGTTGTCACTTTCTCAACATCAGATGGGAATTCATGCCTTTCTTAATTTTGGTGAAATTGTATGTGTGATACAAGATATACATGTAGTTCATCTCAAAATGTATGAATGGTTTTCAATTATAGAGTAGTTAGGATGTGTTTCACTTTCTGATTGTGTGTCGTACGAAAGCATTTATGTGTTCAAAATTTAATAAGATTATGAAATTAAAGCATTTGTTTTGGTCTACAAATGAATAAAAACAACCCAAATGTTAAATTATGATAAAATTATTGTTTCGTTTGGCGGGAAAAGTAGCTGTTTGACATAGCAAACTTAAATAAATAGACTGTCGAAGCAAGATAAGTATTTGTGCCCAAAATTTGTAGAATTGTTTTGCTCTTTATGAGATATTTAACTAAATTGTGTCTTTGATAAAGACGGTTATTATAAATTTGAATAATTTTGTCTACTCGAAATATACTTATTTGAATTTTCTCCTTTCTTTTGTCTGTAGTACTAAGTATTAGAGGGGCACAGGAGGAGGAACCACCGGATCCACAACTCATGAGGCTTGACAACATGCTTATAGCAGAAGGCGTCGCAGGACCTGAAAAGGGAGGGGGATCGGCTGCAGCAGTTGCAGCAACAAATGCCGCAGCAGGAGGAGGCCCTGGACAACCAGATAACGCAATAGAACATTCCGATTACCGAGCTAAATTAGCACAAATTAGACAAATTTATCATACAGAATTGGAGAAATATGAACAGGTACAGAGGGATTTCTTGATTTTGAATGTTGGTTTTAGATTTGCTGAAATAGATATTTTTGTTCTTTGATGATAACCGGACTCAAATAATGCATACTGTTAATATTCAAAGCAGACTTGAACCTGAATTTGGCCAGATTTTTCAATTTGCTTTCTTTTCAAAATTGTAGTTGAAATACATTTATTTTAACTTGCCCTTTTTTCTCGCTGTCGTTATGATTCCAAAATTCAAACAACAATGATATAATTTTTGGGAATAAATTATTTTTGGATTTCATTTACTTTCTTTGACAATTCAAACATGAAAAGACCTCCTGTGTTACCTAACTTTCCCAAAAGTTATCAACATGGTAAAATGATTCATTGTTGATTTGACTTGTAACGCAGTGGCAGCCATATTGGAAATTAGTCATATAAAAAACCGCAAGGTTCAAATACAAATGCTAAATATGGTAGGAAACAAGGAATATGGCTCTCAATAATTGATTGTAGCTTACCAGATGCATTTTACCATGATGTTATTGATAAAAAAAAAATGATGAACTTGAAAAATTGTAGGCCATAAATCTGGTCAGATTGTCGATGTATAACTTCTACGTGTCACTATCTGTTGTTGAACTTGGATCAACGTGCAATATTTAGGAACATATGTTAAATTGAATCGAGTATCCCAATACTAAATATCATATAATTCAACCAACAATATTTAGTATCAAAATTTATATGTAAAAAAAAAAGAAGCAGTTTACAAATATCATGAAATATGGCCAAATATGGCCGCCGACGCCGGCAGCACAAATGTCAGATTGGCAGATTCATCACAGAACAGTTTGTCAAGTGCCTCAGACTGAACAAAGAAAAAAAGTACAAGCAAATAAAAATCTACTGATAGATATTTCTTTCCGGCTAACAGATATAGTACGAAGATCAAGAGATTGACATTTCAAATTTATCACAGCAATCGTTGTCATTGCCTATAATTTTTTTTTTGAAAATTCACGAAAATGTGATACAAAAAGATAATGCTGTGAGATAATTTTGATGAGAAAAAACATGTTATGGTATCCAATGCTACATTTTATGTACTGCGCATATAGTTTCATTCTGAAAAAATTCTGTAATTTACTATGAAATTTTGAAATTTTTTAGCTAATTAAACTGAAGAATTTTACTCGATTCAATATATAGGTTGTGCGCCATAAGACATTCTGTAACTCAAACAAAATGAAGTAGGGAAGTAATATTAGGGTTAGGGATGTTAGAGTGAGTACCCACCATGACAATATACTAAAAGAATACTGAGTCTACCATATTTCATTTGTATGTTGTGTATGTACCCTAGTCAATTTTGTAACCCAACTAAGATGAAGGTGATGATCGAGTAACAGTAGGGTTAGGGATGTTCAGAAAAACCCACCATGACAATACCAAAGGACTTAGGGGCCAACATAAATGTTGGGAACTCGAGTCAGTTTTTGTAACCCAAGCAAAGGTGATAGGTAATATCAGGGTTATTATAGCTGTTATAGTACTAACCATGCTGCAATAAACCTACGATCACTGAATGCAACATGTGTTTTGTACCCTCCCTAGGCTGATTTGTAACCCAAACAAAAATGATGGAGATAATAACAATAGGGTTATAGGGATGTTAGACTAGAGTACCCACCATGGCAAGAACATTGGGACCAATATATATGTTGTGCACTCTAGTTTGTTTTGTAAACCAAACAAAATGAAGGCGGCAAGTAACATAAGTGTAGGGATATTTCTTTTCTTATGTCAGTTTTTTTATCATGAAGAAATTCATCACCACTGTAATTACTTTTTGTAATCTTGACTTCATGAAAAAGTTGATATGATTTGTCTTGTCTCTGTGTTCTCTTCTAGGCATGTAATGAATTTACGACACACGTGATGAATCTTTTACGCGAACAAAGTCGCACACGTCCAATAGCGCCAAAAGAAATAGAACGAATGGTTGCAATTATACATAGGAAATTTAACGCTATTCAAATGCAACTCAAACAGAGCACTTGTGAGGCTGTCATGATACTCAGATCAAGGTTTCTTGATGCAAGGTAAGGTTGTCAGTTATCTCTCTCTCTCTCTCTCTCTCTCTCTCTCTCTCTCTCTCTCTCTCTCTCTCTCTCTCTCTCTCTCTCTCTCTGTCTGTCTGTCTGTCTGTCTGTCTGTCTGTCTGTCTGTCTGTCTCTCCCTCCTTCTCTCTGTGTGTGTCTCTCTCTGTCTCTGTCTCTGTCTCTCTCCCTCCCCTCCGTCTCTCTTTCCCCATCCCTCCCCTCCCTCCATCTCTCTCTCTTTCTCTCCCCCCTCCCTCCCTCCCCCTTCCCCCTCCTGTCTCCCTCTCTTTCTCTCATATGGTTTGATACCTGCATGTACACACATCCCCTCCCACATACACACACACACACACCCTCCCGTACACACACACACACACACACACACACACACCCTCCCGTACACACACACACACACACACACACACACACACACACACACACACACACACACACACACACACACACACACACACACACACACACACACACACACACACACACACACCCTCCCGTACACATACACACACTCATAATGGAACAAAGTTGGACAGAATCAAGATGAACATACCACATTTTGAACCTAGTAATATTTCGATGCTGGGGTAAAATTTGAAAAGAAACTACCAGGTAACAACAATGGGAAAGTGATGAACAGTTGTATACCTAGATTAACAAATGTTGACAAATGTTCAAAAATGTTACTATTTTTTTTAGGACGTTGTCTCAACTATGTTATATATCTTATATGCAGATGAAAAAAAAATGAATATTTGAGTCAAAATTTGAAAATTTCATGAATTTTCATGTGAGTGTATTGTAAAGCGCAGTCTTGTATTTTGTTTGCAGACGAAAGAGGCGGAATTTTAGTAAACAAGCGACAGAGGTTTTAAACGAGTATTTTTACTCTCATTTAAGTAATCCTTACCCCAGTGAAGAAGCCAAAGAAGAACTAGCCAGGAAATGTCAAATAACAGTTGCACAGGTACAACTTTATAAACATTTACAAATCGAGGACTGTTTACACATGGACATCAAGCCAGTATACACAATATCATAAATGTTTATACATGGACATCAAGTCAGTGTACACTGTATTATAAGTGATGAGTAGAGTTAGCTTAAGTTGATACGCAAGTAATCAGAGCTGTACTGGATTCATGACTGTTTACAGATGGACGTCAAGACAGTGTACAAAGTAATCATAAATGTTTATGCATGGACATCAAGCCAGTGTACAAAATATCAATGTTTACACATGGACATCAAGCCAGTGTACACAGTATCATAAATATTTACATATGGACATCAAGTCAGTGTACACCATATTATAAACGACTAGTTGAAAGTTATCTTAGGTTGACCCACAAGTAATCAGATCGGTACATGATTCATGACTGTTTACAAATGGACATCAAGGCAGTGTACAGAGTATCATAAATGTTTACACATGGACATCAAGGCAGTGTACACAGTAGGATGTAGTAAATATGAAAGGTTCTTAGGAATAGGTATTTACCAAATATTGGCGTTGGAATGTGTATTTTTGAAAATGCTTTTAGAAAACATTGTAATTAAGACAATAACAGTTAATCTTCAGTATTTTATTTCAAAAAATCTCTCAAATTTTTATGGGTTTCTGAAATATTTTGATCCTAATATACTGCTTGTTAATCTATCTGATATGTTGCCATGGCATTGCCATGACAACTACATTTGCTGCATCATTATTCATAAACTTAAGATAATCCAATGAGATTTTTCCTTAATTTTTGCTAGGTTTCGAACTGGTTTGGAAATAAACGTATTCGATACAAGAAAAACATAGGTAAGGCACAGGAAGAGGCCAATCTGTACGCCGCAAAAACCGCAGCTGCCGCTGCAGCACAGCAGTCACCCACTGGCCAACCACAGAGCACTGGGTCATCTCAGAGTGGTACAGGTAAGGATCATGCAGGATATCCACAACTACATCAACTTACCCATCCCCCCTTTTTTATTTGCCATATTGGTACAGTCCAATTGTTTTCACAAGGGTGGCATGATCTATTTGTACATGAGTAGGGCTCACAACAGGTTGAAAGTTTCAGCGCAGTTTTCACAATAAATACGTGATTTCTGCATTCCCAGGGAAGTTAAAAAAAAAAAAAATTTAAAAAATTTTACCCTGTTGATGTAAAGCTGTACCCTGCCTGATCCTTCGTTGTCTAAGTGGCTCCTCTCCTTCATCCGCTTGGCGTCTTTGGGGAGGTTCTCGTTTAGACAACCTAAGATGCAGGGTGTTCTTTACAAAAGAAATTTACAATCAACAGTCCGATTAAAAAAAACACGCACTTCAGCATAATGATATTAGATTCAAACTTCCTGCCCAAACCCTTATGAAACTCAAACAATCTCTACAAACTTTTCTTCGTTTTTTGTCCACAAGCAGCTGTTGTTTGTTGTTAGTGTTTATCCACTTGTAAGAACATTAGAAGTTTGATAACAAACCAAACTGAACAACGGTTTGTCTAAAATACGTTGTTTGCCAAAAACTGAATTTGTAACTTGACTAAAATTTAAAAAAAAAAAAATTATTTGTTTTTTTAATTAAAAAAAAAATTAAAAGAAGAAAACCCCCTGAGTAAAATGACTTTTGTAGTAGAGTAAGTGATGTCAGCATATAGGAAGATCTGGAGAAATTGTGCGAAGATTCTGATACCTTGTAACATACTGTAAATATGGAAATTTCCGCCAAAGAGTTATTTTTGCTAGTTTCACCAAAAACAAAAACGCAAAAATAAATAGTGACTAAAGTTTCTTATTGTGCATGAAAACAAGATACGGGTCTGGTAATTAGTAAAAATTAGTCTTTGAGAACTCGCTGAAGACTGTAACATCGCAAAATTTTCTAGTAACAAAAATATCTAGGTTTACAGTAATTGTGGTGAGAAGCCCAGTAACAGCTACAAAGAGGAAAATCTGGTAAAACTTGCATAATTTTGGTGGGAACCTCAGTAAATGACATGGGGGAAAGTTAGTTAGATTTTACCCACTTTACCATCCTTATCAAAAATGCTGCAAGTAATGAAAGTCATACTCTGTGTAAAATATAAACTGTACAATTTCAGTTTCTGTGTTATCAAAACACCCACAATTCTCTCTGTCAACGACAACAAGGTGTTATTGGTCTCTGAGCTCTCTTGTGATAAAAAGTCTGTACAGAACACTGTACAAGGCTTTGAAGAAAAATATTAAGAAGTTAGTAAAAAAAACCTAAAAATTTTGTTTCCTTGTGCTGGAAGAAGTTAGGAGATCAGCTCTAAGATGGGCAATATTTGAACAAAGATATTTTTTTTTAAATGTTTGTTTGTTTTTCATTTCTCACAGGTTCATCAGGTTCCTATCAAATGACTTCTCAATCACAGATGATGGGCACACAACAAGACATGTTTATGGGTATGCAGCAAGTCAACGGGGACAGTTACCAAACATCAGGGGCACAAGTCGGAGCTAATGTACAATCACAGGTATCACCAAGCATTTCACCCATGTAAAATCAACCCTGACACCCCTCCAAATGGTGTGGTACAGGTCCTCCTGAAAGAGAGGGTCAAAACCATTGTAGTTTCAGAGGGGTGACAAGGTTCAATGTTTTGTTACTTTCTCTGATTGTCATGGAGCACACTCATTCTAAGCTTCTCAGCCCTTGACTGTTGTTCAAATGGTTGAGCCACTATTTAAAGCTAGCAAATGGAATAATCCTAGAGGGGCAGAAGGTCTGGTCTGCTTGCGGTCCCATCATTCAAGCTTCAGACATTTCCTTGTGTTATAAAAATGCTGTATCCTGAGAATTTTTTTCTCAAAGATTGTACAAAATTTATGTTTTTTCAATGGTAATTTCTGATAGATTCTTTATTTAGTTCTTGGATGTAGAACACTTTGTAGATAAACACGCTTAAAAGCACACAATCACAATGTCTCAAAACACTACAACATCTTTCACAGTAATGCTAGTACATAGCTTTACCTTACAATAAAATGGGCAGACGACAACTAGTAAATTTTTTCCCGCCAAAACACAAATTCCAAAAAAAAAAAAAAAGTTTTGTCAGAAATGTTACTCGTTTTAAATCAAAGCTATGAACTTTCAACCAAGTCTTCGTTGAAATCAAGGTCATACCATTTCACATCCACCTTTTTTGGGTATCAGTGATGCAAATTGCGTCAAATTGTGGATTAGTCCATTTTGGAAAGGTGGGGTTGAGAGCACCGACAGACATTTGCTGTCAGTTTGCGAGAGCACTCCAACTCTGTTTGTACTTTACCATTGGTGTTGTTTTGTTCACATTGGTAGTCGTAAATGGTTAGGATTTCTTCAAAAAAAAAAAATCTCTGTAAATAGACTATTACCTCTTCATCCTCTCCAAGTCCCCTCCTCATTCCCCCCCAAGTAAAATGTTAATGTGTTGTGGCTCCAACAAGGTGCCGGGACTGCGCCATGTGATCTCCTCTACTGGTGGGTACAGCTCAGAACAGCAGGGAATGTATGATACAAACAACCTGGGATATGGTCACCAACACCCTACATCCACAGCCTCTACCACCTCTGCACGGGACATGGTAGGTTCCACGTGACGACCTCTCACCTTAGACATCAAAGCTCATGGACATTTTACCAGCTCTCACGTTTCCCCCTTTTTCCTGTTGCTTGGGAGATAAAACCAAAAAAACCCCCCAACATTATATGGTGAAAAAATATTAAAATAATCATAATAAAATAATGAAGGCTGTAAAATTCACTCTCCAGTTTATTGCCAAACAATGAAGGTGCCGGAATTAGCTTAGCTTTGGTATTCTGACTTTATCCGTATCTGCATTTCTTCACTCATTCATGTCCTTAAAAAATATTACAGCAAAGTCAAACTTTCTGGAACAAACTAATGTGTCTGCAAGCCGTACTTGATTAGTATGACAAACAAAAAAGTTGTCAAACAATATATTAATTCAAAAACAGATTTCTAGCATGTAAAGTGGTGAAATTTTGACCAAAATTTACAAAATTTACCCGTGCTTTTGTCTGCGATTGCAAGTTCGACATAAATTTTGTTCAGTAATGATACACTTTTTTTCACCACTTGTGCTGATTTCCTTATCAATCCTGTCTTTCTTTAGTAGGATTCATCCTTGATAAAAAAAACAAAGGAATAAACCAAAACTGAAGATGCCAAGGGAATGAATGAGTAGGAAATGAAAAAGATGTCAACAAAAGATGTAGGCAGAAAATGATTTATACCAAAGCTACAGTTTGCACATTCTTTAAAGTTGTACTGACGCCAAGACAAAAAAAATGGTCCAATGTTCAACAACAAAAATGAATTTTAAGTTCATGTTATCGCAGTTATTTTCAAATCACATGTTGAGGGAATTTATTATATCTCAGTCTTAAGGAAGACAATATTTTAGAGCATCCCACATGAGCTGTAGTTAGTGGACTACTGAACAGCAAAAAGTTACAGATTTCGAAGATGAAAAAAAAAGTGTAAACCTTCTCATTGCGTTTGCAAAATCATTTCATATCCTTCACAATGACTCAAAGAATAGATACTTGCATAAATGAATTTATTCATCTTGCCAAAAAATACCATATAAGGTATCAAAATGAACTTATAAGGAATCAAATGACCATATAAGCTATAAAATGACCTTATAAGGTATACAAAGACCTTATAAGGTATCTAAATAGCCTTTTAAGGTATCAATCATTCTGAATGATTTTAATCCATGTTTTCATTTTCAATCAGTGGATTATCATCTTTCTGACAAAGCTGAATTTAAAAAAATTTAAATCTTGTGATTTTAAATCATTTCATTTATTCTATGAGACATATCATGAAATATCAGTCAAACTACAGCTCTCTGAATATCCAGCAATTTTTGCAAACTTGACATTTTGTGAGGATGTTAGAAAAATCTAACAGTTTTACAAATTTGCAAATCTGTTGGGATTTTAGAGAAAAAATGCATCATTCTTGCAAACTTGTTAATCTGTGGAGATGTTCAAAAATCCAGCTCTATTGGAAATGCTCTGTTTGGGATGTTCCAAGATGAAAAAAAAATGAAGTTTACATTTTTAATATGTTTTGGAGCCAGTACAACTTCAAATCCCTCTCACCTTAGTATTTCCTGAATTTAAAACACTCCTGAAGTTGCTGACTTCGATATTTCACTAATCTTAGAAACTGAAGTGGAAAACACCTTCAACAATACTTTCACCACCAGTAGCATCTCATTTCTCAAGACATTTCACCATATTTCCAATTTCATCATGCTTATATCTATCTATCTTTCAAAAAGTTGGGAAACAAAAAAAATAAACACTTTTTGTTTATATTGAGGCTGGAGTTCAGAGTGACTACCTCATAGGGCTTTGACCGTCCATTCACCTAGAAGCACAGGAGTAAATAATTGCCAAACTTTCGTACATCACCATGGTTACGATCTAGAAGATGAGCTCAAAGCTTGATCGAAACAATGTAAACACAAGCCCATTCTGACTGATGCATTGTATTATATATCTATATCTATTGCCAAAGACTACGCATGCCTGTAAACTCGAGTCCTATTTTTTCTCACATTTATCCATATTTTTTTCGTCATCCAACTTCAGTTTTATCAATTATGTTCAACGTTTTATTATCTTTCATACAATGAAATTTTTTTTCTAAATTGTGCTGGCATTACTTTTTAGATTTTTTTTTGCAAACATTACTGCCACAGTGTTTGTTTTCATAACTATTCCAGACCACACGATATTTATGTAGGTATCTCGTTTTGCCAAAAAAAATGATAGTTTTCTGAAATGCCATACTTTTGACAAGTTTGACATCAGGGCTATTGATTCATTGGAAAATGGGAAGAAAGTCAAGTCTATTTGTATTCTTCCACAATTTCGTTTGGACTTGCCACCAAAATTTTATAAAACTGAACACATTTGAATATTTCTTTTCCATATTTGTCGTTGGGGATCTCAAATTTCAGTAAAATTATTTGATCTGATTTCACTTCAACATAAATTTTATTAACTGATTAGACATCATGCTCTGCATTTCATTTCATGGAGAATTCTAAGCAAAAACTCATTTCACCATACCAAACATTGATATTCATTCGTGGGATGGTGAAGAGAACAGAAGAGATGCCAACATTACGCAATTTTGTGGTCGGGATTAATATTAATTCTGAAGCTGTGTTCGAAACTTTCTCTGTCAACAAACCGGTACATCAACGTCAAATGGGCTTGTGTACATGTATAGGTTACCGATAGCAACCAATTTCTGTCACTTGTACTATTTTAACCATGGGTCTTGAACTTTTAAAGACATTTTATGCATTTTTTCTCTCTATAAAAGAAATAAATATTTTTGTTGTTGTCTTTAGTAAAGAAGTACTATTAATATTTCAAAATTTCAGATTACTTGTACAGATCAGATCACCCCTTTCTTTGCCAAAAATTTTTTTTATTGTAAAACTTCAGTTGCCAAATTGAGATACAAATAGATAGGAGAACCCTGTGTACATGATTTGGGGTAGACAAAATGGCGTCTTTGTCGTCAGCCATGCACTGATTAGTAAAGTTGTATTCACGTAGAAGACTTTCTATTGAAAGACAGCCTTAAGTATTTGGTTGTTTTTTTTGTGTGGCCCCCTTCATTTTTGGTAGTTTGAATCTAAAATTTTGCACTCTGAAAGTCGAACGAGGGAGAACAGTAAAGATTGCACCTTTGTTGACATCTCTAAGCTAAAGCTGTGCTGGAAAAAAAATCATCAACTTTGTTCATGTCACAAAATGGAAAAGACACAATCAACAAATTAATCATACTAAAAGTATGTCCAATTGAAACCAAATTTTTGAAGATTTATTTTATGTCGTTCGACACAACATCAAAGTTTGTTGATGAACAATTTGTTCATTTTTTCCTACATATTTCATTGAAATAAATTTTGGGATGTCAGCAATTTGGTGTGATACTTATTAGTGTTTCCAAGTCAACAAAACAGCATTATTATGACAAACCACCAATGTAGGTGACCTTAGAGGGTCATAGGTCAGAGGTCATTTCATTTTCTTGACTTACAGAGTGACACCATTCTAAACTACCCTTATATATCTCTTTTACGTAATACTTTTATCTATTGTCATTTTTACTGGGGTTCTACTCAAACTGAATCTAAAACTATTGCCACCATCTTGGATCATATTGAAGTTGAAATCATTTCTACATTTTGAAGATTTTCAGAGGCTTCTTACAAAATTACTGTTGACACTATAGTTACCTTCTCACGTGAAAACCTTCCAACCCCCATTTTCCCTGATAAGCTGGTATAATCTCATTGTTTAGTATGGTGGCTCAATCTACTTGACAGAGAAAATGGGGGTGTAAGGGTCAAAAGATGTGAGCAAGTATTCTTGACTTTGTTTTGAGTGTTCTTATATATCTTAGGGAGTCATATATTTTGAAACTGTGTTTACCTTGATGTAGGTTTTGTCTCACAAGCCATCAATAATGTATTTTTTTATAGTGTACAAGTTTTTGCAATTTTTAATCTAGAACTGTGAAAAGAAATGTGTTTGGGTAGTGAAGCCACAATCATTTTTATTTGTTCCTGTGCAGACTACGATGTACAATTGTCGTTTTACTAAAAAAATTCTAAACAGCAAAGTTGCTGTGTGTAGTTACTATTTGAATGGCTAGGCTAAAATTTCAGAGGCTAATTTCACAGTTCAAGGTTGAAAGGTCGAAGGTCATCTGCAGCTACAAAATGTGTGTCACTTTGCTCAAAGCATTCCAAGTAGCGGTTTTAAACCAGTGATTAATACTAATTTTCAAAATGTTAAAAAAAAGAAAAGAAAAGAAAACAATCACACTGCCAAGCAGAAGTCAGTTTGCAGTTTTTATTCTAATGGAAATTTTATCGATAAAAAAAGTTTTAAAATCAACAAAATTTATTGGTGATTCGTATTTTCACACTTCTTCATAAAGCAGAATGTCTGATATGCAAATTGAACACATCATGCAAATTAAGTGATGATGTCATATGCAAATTAAGTGATGCCATGACAACATGCAAATTATTAAATGTATGACATCATTCCAGATTACTGATGCTGCCATTTTGTATTATTCAAATTTCAAAATTATGTTTGCAATCATGTTTGCTATGTTTGAAACACTCAAGAATTGTGGTGTTTTAAATGACTTTTTGAACAAGTGGAAATATTTAGGGATGTGATTTGGCTTTGAAATATTCAAGCTGTGTACAATGTGTTCTCAGACGTCCTGCTTTATCATAAGACCACATGGTGTAAAAGAAAACCTGGAGTTCGACAATTAGTTTTCAGGATTTTCTGTCTCCAGCAGGTCTGTATGTATGCAACTGAAACTGTTACATTAACAGTCATCAGAAGTGAACTTCATATATTCTGGGGTATACACAAGAATATATCATTAAGGTGACCCAGTCTGTAACGGAGGCCAAATTTTTGATGAACAACAGGTTACATAATCTATACAAATAATATGTAAATTTTTGCACTAAAAGCTTATTAAAAACAGATTTGAATCAACAAACTGTTTGAAAGGGGGTTTAGTATGCAAAAAGAAACTTGGAAACCGATAGTGTGGTGTGTTTTGAATTTATTGGTAACTAAAAAATTGTGTCATAAGACTTTAATGCCATATCTGAATACCTGGTAAAAGCTGTAATCATGGATAGACATGATTCAAGGTGTGTTAGTTGTTGGAATGATGTATTTAATGTGTTTCAGTATAATACAAAATTAACCACTGGAGACCCAGAATGTTACAGACTGTGCCCCCTTAATGTGATAATTATGGAGTTACCAAAGACCCAAAGCATTACAGACTGTTCCCCTTTAATGTGTCATCCTTCATGTACATATAGTGAACCCTGCTAGGAGACCGAAAAGTCAAATTTCTAACATTCACTTTACCATTTTCAGAGTGTTGCAAAATGTTGAAGTAAATGCCACATTTCGTTGAGTTCCAGGTTTTTACAATGTGAATTTTAGAAACACCAATATTTGATGGAGACAAGACAAGCAAAAAAGTTTTCAAATTTCAAAAGTCACAATTTTTTAAAAATAATCAACTGTGGTAGTATTCTATGTAAATAGCTTAACTACTTAGTACCTGACAATGCTGCACTTTTTATAAGAAAGACAAAGAGCATTAGAAGGCTTTCTTGTTTTATATATCTTTTATCTCTAATATGCATATGACCTTAGGTCATAGGTCAAAGGTCAAATTAACTTGAACAAGCCAGGATGGATTTGTGGGACCAGATGATCAGATAGTGAAAATATCTGTTCCTTAATTTAGAAAAGTAAGAGTAACTCTTTGAAGAGACACTTGGAAACTTTCTTTTTTGGGGGAATTTGAAAAAAAAAATTTAGTACTGTCATTCTATTCTGCGTTACTATAGTTACCACAGGACAATGATAATGTGAAAAATGTGGGGTTGTATTTTGAAAGGGAATTTTTGCAGGTGGTGATGTCATTTCAAATGAACATTTTTAATATGTACATTTTTGTCAGCGTTTTGTCAGGGTTCAATGAATAAAGGCAAAATGTCTGCATTTTGTGTCATTTTGTTCTCTGTGTGTCAGTTGATGCATACCTTATATAGATAGCCTCCTGTGTAATTGTTGACCTTGTGAACTTTCACCTTTAACCTGTAACCTTGTACCCTTTAACCCAGGCCTTCTTGCATTCTCTAGTTTTGGGTAGTTGATGTAAAATTTCTGAACTTCTTCCGGTTTCTCTACAATTTGTTCTGTAATTTATTCTCTATATCTCTTGAGGGCCATGTGATTTAGAAGGTTCTGCTGAAACCAATTTGTGCCCGGTTCTGTCCAACTGATCAATCATTTGCATATTAACAGCCCCCCCAAGTTTATCAAAATATTTCAATATGGCTGATTTTGTGACATTTCCTGCTTGAACAAGGTCAAATTAGTTTGTTAATAGAATGAATGGAAATTCCATTGGAAAAATAGAGAGATGAGTGAACTTGATTGAATTGGACTTGCATCAGAAGGTGGCCATGCCCCCAAAAAAAGAATTCAGCGAACCCAAATTCTTGCACATTTTTCAGACTAACTCTTGTGGCATCCAAATCATAGCTCTATTCTATCCACCACAGATCAATGCTTTTCTTTGTAAAAATGTGTGACGAACTTTACATTGCTGCAATAGACTTGTGATGAAACAGCGAATGTTTGGAAAATTTCATCATCTCTGGCGACATATGGCCAAAAAGAACAGAAAACAAAAAGAAAAGAAAAAAAAGAAAGAAAACAAACAAAATTTAAGACCTTCTACTCAAATGGCACTCATGGGCCACTGTACTTTTTTTGGCCCATAATGTTTGGATTTTGATCTTCAGTTTCTCCAATGTGAACAAATTCAAATTATTTTTTTATTTTGTTGAATTTCAGTCAAGTATCACATGACATTCAGAATATTTTTTTTTTGGTAAATTTGGCAGTTTTACCATTTGGCCATACCAAACTGACGTTTCGTTTCTCTGTTTCATCACTTTCTTATTTGCAGGCATTGTCTGGTTCGGATTCGTCTCAAGATCACCGTGGTAGCGGCCGTCAGAGTTCCTCCCCACACAAAGTTGAGCCCGACGAGAGAGGCCATTCTCTGGATTTTACCTCCATCCATGGTTTACATGGTAACGATTACAATAGCCACGGCGGAGATGACGATGGGTCGTACACTGGTGATTCTAGTGACGATGGGAAACACAACTAGTCATCGATTATCACAGTGTACTAGGTTAGATGGCTATGTACGCCGTAATGTATCGCAGTATAATAAGAAGGCTACAATACCCACCGTCTACTTGCTGTCTTTACTGGCCCTTCTGAACAAATCAAATTACGATAATTTGTTGTATTGAACATTTTTTTTTACTCGTTATGTGAAATTTTGCAGAATGGGTTCATAATATCACTAACACAATGCTTTGTCGATAAAATTGTGAAACTATCTTACGATGAGAACGAACTGAGTAGATATCTAAACTTGAAGTATCGAAACTTCTTGTGTTCATGAGTGTATGCTGGCATAGGAGAGTTAGGTGAGATCAGCTGACCCACTCCAGAGCCGTGGAGTATTACTATTGGTTGTTGCATTTGTTTGCAAGTAAGGACCAATATGTATTGGTATGAGTTAGGTGCATGTACACGAAAGTCAATCTGAACCATGTCGCATCGTAGTCAACAAAATTTTGATGTGAAACCAGACAAATCTCATCATTTTTTCCCATGTATCGTCTTTTATACCTTTTGGTCAATTCAGACATTACAGACATAAACACAAAAAATGTCGACTTCGCTCTCTTGGTGACACAGTTCGTCAGCTAAACCTTAGTGCTAAAGGACTCTGACATGAGAAAAATGATGATTGTCATTTGCCAAAGGTCATTTGTCATTGCCAAAGGTCATTTGTCATGTCAGAGGTCAACTTATGTCAGCAGCCAACATGTACACACTCATTTGAATCATGGGAGTTTTATCTCACTGCTCAGTTCGTAAGTATGATTCATAGGTCATAATTCAAGATGCAAAACATATTTTCATTCGTGCGAATCAAAATTTTGGTAATTTTTACAAAACCTGTAAACTTTGAGGCTTAAGAGTGGGTGTGTGATCTCACATTGAACGAATACAGCATTAACAATTATTACATTTTAATTTCAGTCTTTTTATTTTTCTCAAAAAATGAATAAGTATTATTTTTAAGTCGTATAAGTACTACTTCAGGAATCAAGAAAAACGTTTCTTTTTTTTTTTTGAAAACCCACCAAAATGTGAACTTTTTTTTTCTCTATTCTGCCATTGAAGTTCACAAAAAAAAACAACAACAAAAAAACAAATTGACAATCATACATGGACAGTTAGAGGGTACTTGTAGTTAAACAAAAAATATATAACAACGATGTAGAGTCATAGGGTGTTATTTTGGACTGTGTATACATGAATGGGTCAGTCGGTAGCTTTGTGATAAAAAATGCCAAAAATGTGCAGGTTTGACATGAAAATAGTTTGAACCTTGTCTGCCAAACAATTACTCATCCCACCTAATATTTCAATATTTCTTACTTCCAAACATTAGATAGGGTACTAAATTACTGAACTATTCATATTTTTGTTGTTATTATTGTTTTTTTTGTGTTTTTTTTTAGCATTGTGCAACTGAATAAGTGTGTATGTTGTTCACGATACGTGAGATATATGGTGGGTTGATTGATGTCCAGAAAGTGTATATCATTTTATCATTTGGCCGCCACGGCTGAATTATTGAGACTTTATTTTTTGTTTTGTTTTACTCTCGTAGAATACACTATCCCATCAATAGAAGCTCATGAACATAAATTTCAATGACGGAAAAATATGTAAATATATAAGTGTGCAAGTTTGGATTAAGGCCCCCCTAAGTGACAAAACCTGTGCCGCTTTAAATCAAATCCATATTTCTGGAAAGTTGCAGACAGCGAATGCAACTGTCACATGACTATCATACCATAGCAAATTAGGTTACCAAGGGAAACAGAAATGGGAGGCATTGAAGCGGCCATATTTGTGTATGTGGTCACAATATGGCAGGCTGCGTTGCTATGGAAATACGAAACGGGGGCAGCCATATTTGTTGCTTATGTATTTTATTCATCTTGCTTGAGTGGTGTACAACAAGATATAGTTTGTAATTGTCAAAAGTAATCCAATATAAAAAAAAAATGCATGCAAATTATCCAAAATTTTAAAATTCAAAAAAAATCTGTATGTACAGCAGACTAATAATTTCAACAACAAAAAAAAGAGATTCAAAACGATGTAATACTGGTAGTTACTCGAAATTTTAAAGACTGCAAATCAAATTTGCAGATCCTGTGTGTGAGATTCTGTTGTAACTTTGTATATCTTAATGTATTTTATACTTGTATCTTTTATCACTGTTTCACAGGCATCTGTGGGCTTCAGATTTTAATATAGATAATGCTTTAGTCAGTTCTTCATGCATGCATGCATACAACAAACGAAGGAAGATGCTATTGAAGTTTAACAGACCAAGCTGTGTTCTGTGTGCTGCCTATAAACTCAGATGACTTTTGACACATCTCAATGAACTTTGACACAGCTCAGTGAACTTTGACACATCTCAATAACCTTTAGCACATCCCAATGACCTTTGACACAGCTCATTAACCTTTAACACGTCCCAATGACCTTTGACACATCTCGTGACCTTTGATTCGGCTCAATGACCTTTGACAAATTTCTCACCATTTACACGTCCCAGTGACCTTGACACTGCTCAGTAACCTTTGACTCAGCTTAGTGACCTTTGACACACTTTGACCCTAAAATGTCTATGGGTGACCTAGTGCCAAAAATTGAAACAACACATAGACTTATTTTTGATGGACTAATAGATTGGGTAGATGCTTTGAAGTGCTAGTTATCAGTGGTTTGTACAGTTGGCATCATATGGCAGTATACTGAGAATTGCTCCTAGCCAGTAGAATTTTGCACTCAAAGGGAAGATTGAGAACAGAAATAAATGGAATACAGAATAAAGACAAGACTTTGAAGGGACGATCGCACAATATCACACAAGCTCAATTTAAGTGAACTTCGCATTTTTACGTGGGGGAGGGGGTCTGGCTTCAATGCGATTGCTGAACTTCATTTTCGTACTTCTAACCGAGTTTCGAAAACTTTCACGCCTTCAATGATAAAAGCTTCTGTATTTATTACTGAGATGTTGATTAGTTAATGAAATTTTACTTCTAGTGTGAGATACAGTGCTGGGTTTACGGTTAAAATTTTGATGTGTTTACCACGATCTCGGTAAACAGGTTCATAAGGTAACCATCGATCGTAGTGGTACTGGTGTGACCGCAACAGTTTTCTTCATGGTTTACATAATGTATAAATGTGTGATGTCGCACTTGTGAATGTTCATTTAGGGGGAGGAGGGAAGGTTTTTTGTTCTAAAGGAACGATGTTCTCTTATTGAGCTTGTGTGACATTATGCGATCGTCCTAAGTTCACTCAAGTTGCAAATTTCGATAAAATTCAAAGTGCATGTGTCATTGCCTAGTTACACAATTACTCTCTAATACATAAGTCATTGCATTGATTAATTTGAGCAAAGCATAGTTACTCTGTATTGACGCGAGATGTTGTCTACAAATCACTGGAAATCACAGCAACTCCTGGTTTGATACGGGATGTGTGAAAAGTCAGCAGAGACAGGTAAATCACACACAGAAACACAGATGTTATCAAAACATACCTCAACCCCCACATAACAATGGATCATTCCGACAACTCCATTTTAATTCTATCCGACAAATCTACGACAACTTCTAGCTTCGTTTGACATCTTCCAACTCTCCGACAACAAATGATGTGTAATCTTTTGACAACTTCTAGTGGCGTGATTTCACCAACGACTAATTAATTCTTTAAACCAAGAGCCAATCCATCATCATTTTTCAAAATTGATAAAAAAGCAATCAATTTTACTTCCACCTCAGGACATTTTTAGAGGATATCACTCCAGTGAATCTCTCTAAACAAATGCGGAGGGTTTTATGAAAACCTCTTTTTGGCCAGTTTTTTTCAAGGACAAAAATTACTGCCTGTTTTTTTCGAATGAAAATTCATTAAATTTTGATTAGGTCAAATTGAGTCAAATCACCCCACACTCTAAATGACTATGTTTACTTTTGTATTGCAAAATTGCCTAAAAATGAATGATTTTGAACTCACAAATGTAATTTTTTGTTCAAAATTTCAAAGTTTGTATTTACTGTTTATGATATGTATGGATTGTTTTTGTTTTTTGTCCTTTTCGTTGGTTGTGAATTAAAGGGGCACTGCCTGTACTGAGACCCTATTTTAACTCAGTTCAATGTACAAAATGCAACAACAGAACATACACAAAGACTTATTCAGAAGGGAATTTGTGATGGCATAAAGGTGGTTAAATGTGCACAAAGAGGCATGGGAGCTTAGATTGGTGGTTTTCTAATTTATTAGTAACCAAAAAATTATGTCATCACATCAATTTTATGTCATGAACAAATTAGTAATGAGTGCTATGATTCAACATGTGTTAGTAGTTTGAATAACATAAATATGTTTTGGGATGAGACAAAAGTAATTCCCAAAGACAAAGTTCACAGACTGTGTCTCTTTAAACAAAAGTAACCACCAAAGACCATAAAGTTACAGACTGTGCCCCTTTAAACAAAAGTAACCACCAAAGACCATAAGTTACAGACTGTGCCCCTTTAAACAAAAGTAACCACCAAAGACCATAAAGTTACAGACTGTGCCCCTTTAAACAAAAGTAACCACCAAAGACCATAAAGTTACAGACTGTGCCCCTTTAAAGTGTAAAATATTTTACATCATACAATAAACTTGTGAAGTTGGTCTTGCCACCACAATCTTTCAAGTAACCAGCTTTTTCCGACAAAATGCGGAAACATAAATTTCACAATTTGGATACAAATGTTGAGTGAGGTTGATGTCTTTAAATTGTTGTAGACAAATATTAATAACACGTAGAATAAGATCATAACATATTTTTATCCAAAATCTAATTTTGTGAAATATTCTGTTAATCTTTACATTTTTTTTTTGGTACGAAAATATCTTTTATTCTACAATTGTACTGTAGCTCCAAGCAACTTTGGCCATTTTGTCTTCTCATTAACATCTTTCTAAACCAGCCAATCAGATTGGCTGTTACAAATAATTCTGTCACTTTAATCTAATGTGCCAAAGTGTGATTGGTCCATGTACAAACTAAGCAACTCTTGCACAGAGTGGTTCTTCTTATCCCACCAAATTGCCAGATGTCAAAATTTGTGAATTTCTCCAAAAAAACAAACAAACAAACAAACAACTTCATGGTTTGCCAAAAGAACAGTCCAAGAAATTGAATAATTTTGGTCGAAAGGTGTCAAAATAATGAATTTTATTAGAAGCTGATCAAAATATTTGCAAATGTAACCAACTTGTCAGTTTCTGTTTATCGTTCGTCAAGCCAGATCTAAAAGAAATTCAATGAAACTTTCACCGAAGACTATTTCACACAGACCATGAAGTCCTCAACATTGCAGGAGTCACAAATACAACCATCATTGGAGTAAACATCCCACAAACTCTATTTGACTGGTGTATCCTTTACAAGGCATGCCAATATTGGTACTACAAACTCTCGTATGTATCATTTTTGAGTTTTTAAAATAAATTTTCAGTTCAACAGATCCGTAAAAGTTATTCAACACATATGAAAGGGTCAAAGTTTCAGCATATAAGTTTTCATTTTTTGTCCGAGAATTTATTTAAGGTGTAGAATCAAAGCAAATTTTGTAAATCATTGGATGTACTTTGGAAGTCCTTTTCAAAGCACACACATTTTAAACAAATTTCTTACATGTCAAATACTTGCTATCAAAAATAAGGTTTATTTGAACAGTTCGGCCACATTTTCTAAAATGGAATTTTCCTAAGCAAGACAATATTGCCTCTAACTTAATTTTTAAGGGTAATTTTGAAAATTGCAATTTTAAAGAAATGTTTCTTGAAAAGGCACCTAATGCATGAATTTAAATTTCTCAAATGTCGAAAATAGGAGATCAAAATGTCAAAAATTTTGATGTTGTGGAGGTGTTTTTTGAATAGGTACCTATATTGGTAAAAATTCAATAGTGTCACAAAAAGCAGACCACCATTTGTACAGCAATACGTCGATCACCTTTCATCGCCTGGTGTAATATTTGCAGTAGCAGCACCTCCATAATTTGAATTTTAACAGGCTCATCATCTCCGGCAATATAATCCCCATTTTAATTCATTAATTCTTCATAGCCTAGATTTATGAGGTTACTCGGCAACTCGGAGAATGACAAATGTACAAATGGGAACACAGCTATTGACACATGACCCCCTCAGCTCCACAGGCAGAATAGATGATGAATTGGGCATGCTCAGTAGATAACGGTGTGTCAGTTGGTATTTCCGGGAATTGTGAATTATTGCCAGTCTTGTATCTGTTGTGGGTTTTATGATGTCTTTTTGATTCCCAGCACTACTGGGAAGTAATCGCCTTAGACGATGAATTTTCATTTGTGTGTGTGTTATCTTCCCACAAAGACTTTATCATGTGATTTCTAGAACTTGTCAGCCATTTTTTATTCTCCAAAAACAGAAAAAAAAAAACCAGGACAGCTCATGTGCTTTTCTTATCTACTTGTGTTATATCGTAAATAACTCAATTTGGAACTAAATTATTCTGACAATTTCATTCTAAGTATCTGTCAGTGGATATTTGAAGTGCTCAACTACACTGAATTTTTTCCCAAAATATCAAAATTTAGGAAATAACATGATTTGTTTTGGTTACGAATCATAATTAAATTTTCATCGAATTTAATTTTCAACGAAATTTGAAGCCTCCAACTTTAAAACACTGAAAGTCACATCACAACAATTTCTGTTCTCTTAGAAAATGTAATTTGCATAATTTGAAATAAAATGGTCATAGAATCTAATTTTAAAATTAATGAAATTTGAAGTCTTAAAATATACGGTAACCTGTTTCAGAAAAAAACACCAAAAAAGTCAGACAATGCTCTGGTTTATCGTTAGTCATTCATAATATCAAACCAAATTCCGTCGATATTTGTTCAATAAAATTTGGAGCATCAAACTGAGGTAAAACCATTTATCAAGGTATTACAGCACGCACTATACCATTGCATTATTTTGAACTTGTTATTGGCAAACTTATTCTCAAATTTTTAATTCTGGAGTCAAGAAAACTAACTAAGAAACAAACATTGTGTAAAACATTTAAGCGATTTTTCTTTCTCATGATTTTTGCACCAAAATTGGCTGACATGAGCTGATGAAAAATTGTTTTTTCGTCTTGTTTAAAAACAAGCAGTAGTGACCCATCAGCTCACTACTAATAACATTGTAACTTCATCTTTTGTCGTAAACCTCAGCCTCTTCTGCGGCACCGTCCAAGACACACCGGGAAGTGTCGCAGAAGAAATATTAGCTCTGATTTGCAAGAATGTCCAAATTTCACAGATATAGGAACACATCCGTAGTTATCACCTAGTACAAAGTACATCTTACTACCCACCCACATTAGTTGCTCAGTGATATCACTCAGCTTTACCAAGGAAAACCATAAATAGAAAAACCCATAAATTATTCACTTCTTACAGCCAAACAACAATTTCTTTACACAACATGTCAAATAAATGGCAGTCTTTGAACAAGAAAAGGTAAAACGAAATCAAACAAAGACAAATCGTAAATTATTCAATTCTTACAACCAAACTATATTTTCTTCAAATAATGCGTCAGACAAAATATTGTATCTTTGAACCATTCAAGGAGATCGCATATTAATTTGTTCCTTTTACAAATTTATTTTAATCATGGATTCAATTTTATGAAAGTCCGTTTTACTAAATGAATCAGGTGACAATATCTCTCCAGTAAAATGTAAATCAAAATCAACCCACACACACACACACACCAAATGTCAGGTTGGTGAAAATCTATTTTCACTTAAATGTTGCGTCGTTGGTTTTATCAATTTCGAAAGACTTATTATGAACTTGTTATTGAAACAGGAAAAGAGTCTGGTGCACTCAGAAATCATTTATTGGTATGTTGTTGATGAAGATATATTGAAAAGCTACAAGTGAGAGCCTGTGATGTTTGACTGCATGTTCGGATTGAAAATTTGTAGATAAGTTGATTGGATTTGAGAACCTGTTTAGATCAGTTGCAGACATTTCAAAATATACAATGTTTCAACGAATTACCTATTACTTTTATCAGTAGAAGATGAATACTAAAACGGGTTGAATCTTCAACTAGTTTCACAGTCAACAAGCTTTTTTAAGTTTCATACTGTTTGAGAACTTGCAGGCAATTGATCTCCGAATATGGATCATTAGATTTGTGAATCCCCCTCAAAATGACATTCCCCCCCTCCCCCCATAACTTGGAAATTGGGACATACTGGAATTACAAATACGACCAAGTTATCTCAAGTCAAAGATTCCCCCTTTTGTCTTTCATCTTTTTTTTTTTATTTCAGTGAAATTTTTGCTGGCAAGTAGGCAAATAGTTTAGGTCTTTTTTTTTTTTTTTGTAAAAGAAAATATCTGAATTGGTTTTACACGATTTTAGACACAAAGAAACCCCAAGGTCACAAAATCAATCTGAAAAAGGTCATGCCAACACCTTGAATCGTTGTTTCGTTGCAAACCAATAAATAAATTCGCAACATCTGTTGTGTAGTCATAAAAGAAACATTAGAACGGTTTTCCTGGCTGTATACGTACTATGAAAAATACCACCTGAAAACCATTCCATAGTGACCCAGGTGTGATCCAACATCTGTGGTTGGACTCCATCGGGATTCACACAACTCTCCGTAGATATGTAACAAACTTCAATTTGGAACCTTAGAGAATGCCGTGTCATAATGAAATTCAAAATAGATATTTCCTCCGTCTTTCCACACGTGAGATATCGGGGTCGCTACCTTCCAAAGGGAATTCCTAAATGCCATTATAATTTCTGCAAGGTAAATTATCGCACCACACACATATAAAGAGTAGGCGTTTGTTGAGTTATTAGTCTCTCAAAATGAAACTTTTATGATTTCTGTCGTTTTGTCATCACTTTCAATTTAAAATCACATTAAGTCACGTTTTAATACCAAACGGGTCTTATTTCTCATAATGCCCCGAGGGCTATAAGGTTTCCGTTTACCTCACCATCTAATATTTTTCTCTTAGTGTTTACATTTGCTGTCAAGATGACAACAGGATTTATTTTGTTATGGAGTAGGTTATCTTGTCCCTTATTCCTGTCTGATTGTAAACTTGGAGTAACTAATCACGGGTAACAATTTGTGGCAAAGTAGCTTCCCAGACTAAAACCATTTAATCTTGTTTTCCGTACGTATATAGGGAAATATTAGTCGTAGATCAAAGATCACGTCAGTGGATGTGATTAAAGATTTGACAACACTCGAAAGGAAGGTGATAAAATGAACAAGTTATCGTAAATCAAGGTTTGTTAATTAGCACACACCCTATTGTAGTACGACGTTACATCTAATCTGGGTCTTAGAGTTTGCTATGGGTCAGGATGTCAATAAAATTCAAGCGAATCCACTTTACTTTTAATGGTTATAACCCACGACTTGTAAAAACACCGGAGAGAACTCGATTTTGAATTTATATAAAGAAAATTTCTAAACTCGGGACAAGAACTTTCAAAATGAAGTGAAATTACTGATGGGGTAGTTGTATCCTAACTATCATTGTACAGTACACAGTACAGTACAGTACAGTACATCATACCGTTCTTGGTTTCCGTGGTGATGTACCTTTTAATTCATCAAATTTTTCTGAGCCTTTGTGGTGCAGTATATGATACTGTAACCACTATAAAGACAGGACCTAATTACTAGCTATAGATCTAATATTCGCTTGATTGGAATATTGATTTTGTGGTACTGCTATGAGTTGATGTCTTTATACTTGATTTGTGTATGTAGACTTTGCAATACCAACAATTATAGGGGGGGGGGGTCGATGGACTATTGAGTCGAGTTGTGGGGGTTAGGGGTGCAGTTGTGGGAGGGGGGGGGGGGCAGCAGTGTGCCCTCTAATGATAGCCAAATGTTGTTGTGAGTCAAAACGAGAAAAATTTGGATTTCTATGAGTCACCACATAGTAAGAGATAGGGGAAAACCAAATTTTGGTGAGTCACTATAAGTTGTGTGTGTGTCAGTGGCACATCAAATTGGCTTAGAGGGTACACTGGCGGACAGTGATCGCAACAAATAAGATAAAACATGTAAAATATGAAACTTTTCTGCTGAAACTTTGACAAGAATTCAATGAGATGGTTGAAACTTTTCCGTACACAAAACAGACTTTTCCGTTTCTTCTTTCAGCATAGACCAGTCTCAAGGATATCAACTGCCTTATAAATAATAAACTTGCCAAGTGATTCTTTCATCTTCAGTTTTTGATGTTTTCTTGCATGTAATTTTTCAACTGTCAATCATGAGGTCATATTACGATAGTGCCAAAACATTATTTCTTCCTACACTTTGTATTAGTATGCAGATTTTAACCTTTGACCTCATTTGTGTGTTGGGATGATTACTCCACTGAGATTATTATGATAGTTTGTGAAAGTAATGGATGTTTACTCCAGTGTGACTGTCAGTGTATTTTTAAACTCTGCTAATAATTCAAAACTGTTAATCCCAAAACTTGTGATGTATTTATGTCCTCCAAATGTAACTTTTCTTATCCAAATGTGTTGGTTTGTGAGATGTGATCTTGAGCTCTGTGTACGTTTGTTGTTTAACCTCTCCAATTAGCATTGGCATACAATAACTATCTTTCATGTATGAATATTCAGGATGTTATAAATTTATGCGAATAGTTCCAGTTGCCATGGTTATTGAGTTCTCCAGAAAAAAAAATTATGTATCAAGCGGAACATTGAAATCCGATTATTATAAATGCAGTTTTTACAATTTTATCAAAATGCATAATTTGCATAGATAAGAACTACAATTACTACTGCAAAAAAATGTTATCGAAATTGATAACTGTGCTATTTGGGTTGAAGAATTTTACTTCTGGCATCCCATAATACTTCCGCTGTACATTCAGAAATTAAAATGGGTCTTTATCTAACCTGACATGACTTGCTAATGATGAAATATATTTAATTCAAACTTTGGTGGCGTGTCTCATGATCCCAGTTGTCATTTTTCAGAAGTATACACACAGTTCAAAAGTAATCATTTTCTTGAACTTAAAGTTCAGAATTATGTATGTACACACACAATGTACAGCCCATAACTTTGCTGTCTCTAGGACTTGCTTGTCGGCTCAACATACCGATTTTCGTAGACCCAACTGGCAAGTGAGTCTTAGCGAATGTATTGTGGATGACCGAATGAATGTGAGTACAAAATTTGGCAAGCAACTTGAAGAAAATGTAAGACATACTTTACTTTTAAACATAATTTGTCGAAAATGGCGGCGATGTCGCGATTCTCGGCACTCTATGAATACAATAGAACAGAATAGGCTAACATTGCGGAGACCTCTGTGACTGTAATCTGGCTATTTAAAACTGAACGAACGTATATTGCGTAATTTTTCTAACATCTTAAATATGACATGTTAAATAACATACTAGTATTACACTCCTTCTGCTTCATGTACTTTTTTAGTCATAAAATAAAACTATTGATATAGGCAGCTAGATTTTAATGCGAAAAAATAACGAAAAAAGCGAAAGTTCTATTTTTTGTGTATTCTTGGTTTTTCAGGCTTACCATCAATAAAGTAACATTGTTTACAACCGAAAATGTACCCGAGTGGTTTTTATTTATTTGAATTGTTTGTTTGTTGTTGTTGTTTACGTGTTTGTTTATGTATAAGGCATTATGACATGACAACAGCTAGTTAACTATCGACTGGTTGACACAGACACACTATAACTACAACCCATTACACCGAAGTAACGCCTTTTCTGTATGTACCACAATCATTTATAGCATCCATATCAAGTACAACCCATAACACCTAAGTAAAGCATTTTCTGTATGTACCACAATCGTTTATAGCATCCATATCAAGTGTAAAAGTATACAGTTTCATTAACTATTGAACACATTAGAAAGGCCACATGCTAGGCTTGTAAATAAACCAATTGAAACAATATACCTTTACACTTGATATGAATGCTATAAATGAGTGTAGCACATAAAGTGCTTTACTTCAGTGTTACTTGTAATATGAATGCTATAAATGAGTGTAGCACATAAAGTGCTTTACTTCAGTGTTACTTGTAATATGAATGCTATAAATGAGTGTAGCACATAAAGTGCTTTACTTCAGTGTTACTCGTATTATCACAACATATAAGCTGTAATAAATTGGACATTACACTCACAGTAGGGTGGCATCTCTGATAGCATGTGTTCCTCAAGTGGCCACACATTCAATCTCATCCAGTGTTTACACTATCTTGATTACAGGGGTGATTATATCCACATATTCAAGATTCAAGACACTTCTATCACTCACTACTGTTATCTACCACACGCATCAACAATAGTTTTAGTTTGTGTCTATCTTAGGTTGCCAATGATAGCTTGCTTTCCGCAGTAGTATGACGTAAATAAGAAATGCTTGACCCAAGGAGTTGACACTCTAGACTGTAAGACTCATTTTGGTAGCACATCTATAAATCTACAGCCAAACTTAAAATAGTGTTGGGATTTTCAGATATTTACAATGGAATTCCAATTGACCAGCGTGAAAGGAATAGACACAACTGTGATTTTTAAGATAAATTCAATTGAAAAGACCCCTGTATATAAACAATTACACACTTCTTCGGAAAGTTCAATTCAAACAATCAATGCCAAGTGTGGTATCTGATAACAGGAAGTTGTTAAATACAAGACTCAATAATCTAGACTGAGCGAAGTTGACTTTACTAGAAACACTATTTTTATAGTCAATCTTGCAATATAATGGATTGAACCTGAGACTGAGATTGAACACAAGACATCTATTTTACGACCTCTCGTTATCAGATACCACACTTGGCGTTGATTGTTTGAATTGGACTTTCCAAAGAGTGTAATTGTTTATATACAGGGGTCTTATCAATTTAGTTTATCTTGAAAATCAAAGTTGTCTTTTCCTTTCAGGCTGGTCATTTGAATTTCATGTAATAGCGGTGACATCTATCAATCTACAGCCAAATTTAAAACAGTGTTTGGGTCGTCAGATCTTGGTGGCAGCTGATAAATCTACATCCAGGAAGTGGAAACTATTTGCTATTGTACATACACTAACAAACTTTTCACACATTTTTTAAAGCTTTTTGTAATGTATTTAGTTTCAAACACATTCTCGCAAGCCAGTTAGTGAGAGGCTCGTTAAGAACGTTGCCGTAAAACAGGCTGTGGTTTGCGATGATGTTACAAACACTGACAAACACTTTCACATTGTTTTTTCAAGTACAAAAAAATTTGGTAGAAATGTTTTATCAATAAAAATCCCAAATGAATGTCCAATTCTCGATCTCGTCCATATGGCAACTTTAAAATTATGAATTTTCAAGGTTTAGTAAATATTTTTATGATGATAATCTGTTCACTATGTTGTGGTATTACATCACACATAACATTAACACTAGACAACATACAATGGAGTCCTGGTCACTTTTATGTGAGAAGTTCATTTTAATAGACCCTTTGTCTTTTTATAATTACAAACTTTCAAACCTCGGACCAATATCTGGTCAGATTACACTGCGAAAACACTGATTTTCATCCAAATATGTTTACAGTTGATCATACCTCCAGATATCTTGAAAAGTACCTCTACATTGGAGCACTTGCATATCAGGTGATGAAAATGTGATGAATGCTGAGCATTTGAGCATGCCAACAAACGTGTTTTTTTTTGTTCTTTTGTTTTTATAGAAAAAAACAAATGTTTTTGGAAAATGAACTATAGAGGGCGACAAATCACTCATCAATAAGTCGTACATCAAACTGAACTTGTTGAAAAGGTACTTTATTTGTTCAATCCCTGAATCTTTGGTAAATAGATATAAACTTTGAAGTTGCACCATATTCATATCATTCACACCACAAATAAGTAAAGTTTTAGTAACTTTAGCATCAAGTTGCATACAGAAGGCATCTAATTCACCATTCCCAGTAGCTGTAACCATATATTCACTAATTTTTCTGAATTTTGCGTTGAAAAGTACTCTTAACTTTTACAAGAAACCATTCTGATGAGCTGGATTATATCTCTCAACTTGTCGCTGGTGGCACTGTGTACACTGCCTTGATGTCCATATGTAAACAATGATGACAGAGGTAAGCTCCAAATACTTGTTTGTCGACAATTTTTTGAGGAATAATAGCTGGTTTTGATCATCACTGGATGATCATACTTGCTTCAACAAGGAAAACATAAATGATGAAAAGAAATGAGACAAGAAATTATGAAAAAAGTTCATGTTACGCCAAAAAAAGAAAGAATTGTTTCTGGTCAGGGCAGTCTGTCTAAAATGGTGCGACGATGCGAATTTTTTTTTTTTAATTCTCAACAAACCTGTCACTCAGTCTTCTATTTATGGCAGTTACTGTTCTTTTTATTTACTACTTTCATTTGCCTGCTTATGATTGGCTCTGCAGTTGTCTTCACTGAAGTAGGGAGGGTTATTTTTGTTTTTCCCCACAGATCTGCAGACTGCATGGACTGGACAAACACACAAAAAAAGACCAACGCGAGAGTAGTTAAGTGAGGCACGCTCTGACCAGAAACAATTCTTTTTTTTTTTGGCCTTACAACTATTGTGGAACACATAATCATGACCTCAAAGTCAGAGAGCAAATTCATGAACTTCACTGACTTATCACCAAATAGCTGTCTAACTCTGAAAATCTACATAAGATTCTAGAACTAGATTTGAAAAAAAAAAGTTTTAATGTAAAAAAAAAATTCTTGTGGAAAATGAAGCTGTATTGGTCTTCTAATACATCATACTCCAATTTATCAGAAAGACAAAAGATTGTACAATCTGGCCACTTGGAGTGCTATTCAGCAGCAGTTTTGAGACCATTTTTCAGTGTGTCATGGCAAACGTTTGTGGCATTGTAAACCAGTCAAAAGATTCTGCTAAGTTGATTTCAGATCAAGTAAATTTCAGGAACGCAAGGAATTGTTTTAGCTACATTTTGTTGGGCGCCCTCTTGTGGCACTTCTTTCGAAAATGACTGGAATATGGTATATTTGAGAATGAACTATGTTAGACGAAAATATTTGGTGGAAAATGATATTAAAAGTACAAAATGTCACATGACAATCACATGACAATATAACTTATTTTAATCAGTAATTGTACATTCCTTTTCAGCTGCTATATGCCTATTTATAAATTCTGGTATGCATTGTTACTTGCAAGCTACTAACCTTTGAACTTTAAACTTTGAACTTTCCAGTGAGGTAGAAGCAAGACTTGTTTCTAGACAAGAATAACATTACTAGGTTTACATATTTCAGTTAAATTCAAATACTTTATCTCAGGCCTAAGACAATAAGACATTCCATGACACATTGCGATCAAGACATAGACGCACACACACACACACACACACACACACACACACACACACACACACTCTCTCTCTCTCTCTCTCTCTCTCTGTCTCTCTGTCTGTCTGTCTGTCTGTCTGTCTGTATGTCTGTCTCTCTCACACACACACACACACAGCCAGACACAGACAGACAGACATGCACTCATACACATCCATAACCATGTGAATGCACTTACTCACTCTCACTCACAGACACACAGACACACAGACACACTCACTCACTCACTCACTCACTCACTCACTCACTCACTCACTCACTCACTCACTCACTCACTCACTCACTCACACACACACACACACACACACACACACACGCACATGTACAGACATAGACACATGTACATCATTCATTTGTTGAATCACATTTCTTGCAATTGCTGTATCTAATTGTTTCTTTCATCAGTTTCTGTTATTAAAATACTGAGAGTTTCACAACTTTTTCTTTTAAGATAGATTAAACCATAAAAATTCACTATAGTACATCAACAAAAAGCACAAAACGCTTCTTTGGTCACTGATCTGTAAATTTCCAAAAATTATAGCACCATCACAACAAAATACTAGTTCACACAAAATTTAGAGAAAGTGACGTACAAAACATGCCTCTACAATGGCAAACATCAGAGAAAAGGAATTCTTGGGCCTAAAATAAAGTATTTTATAATTTCAAAAGTTAAGTAAAAAAAAACATAGTGAACTTCTTACTACCAAATCACAGATGACTGTAAATTTGAATGGACCAATAGGATGCAGCTGTATCTGTCATCAGCCAATCATATTCAATCAACCAGTCACCCTATCTTATAGTTTATTGCATACAGGTTGGAGTCAGACCATTTCTTCTAAAAATATTTGATTGGTAAATCGTTAATCGTTTTTTGCTGGTTTCTCTGTTGGTAAAAACAAAAGGAACGTACTGGTGTAAGATTGAGGTGATTTTTGCAATAAGGAAAAATGGAATATTGAGGTCTCTTTCAGCTCTATTTTTAATTAATTTACATTTCAATTAAGACCATTTTTTACACGATATCTAAATATTGTCAGAAAGGCCACTTTGTATGGTTTAAAAATAAAAAAATAAACTGTGAGCATTCTTTTGTGTGCGTGTGTGTGTTTGTGTGTGTGTGTGTGTGTGTGTGTGTGTGTGTGTGCGCGTGTATGTGCGCGTGTGTATGGCTGTTGCTGTGTGTGTATGTGTTTGTTTGTGTGTGTGTGGGGGGGGGTGTGGCTGTTTCTCTCTGTGTGTATGTGTGGCTGTTGCTGTGTGTGTGTGTGTGTGTGTGTGTGTGTGTGTGTGTGTGTGTGTGTGTGTGTGTGTGTGTGTGTGTGTGTGTGTGTGTGTGGCTGTTTGTGGGTACCTGTGTGCATCCATGATAGCGATATGTTTGGCAATACATCATATCATTATTATTACACATACACCAGTGATTACTTGCACCGGTGCACACGCATACAAGTGGTATTTGTACTACAGCGCAATACTGAAAACATTATTGTGTACATGTATGTAAATGATATGCAAATGATATGCAAGAGATAGCAATTCTTGTTCTACATGAAAGCATTTGATCACACAGTATGATTTTTATGCAAATTTGCCTTTTGGATAAAACATATGTAACAATAAGAGAACTCCATATGTGAGTACCACTGAAATGTAGACACTCCTGGTATTTGCACTCATGCTTGCAGTATTTTCTGCTGCGCTTTCACTCGCTACAATCATGAAAGTAAGACTGCAGAGAAAACTACAAAGACTTGTGCAAATTCCATGAGTACATCATGGGGTTCTAGCTGTCACTTTCTGGTTATCAGAGAGAAGACGCTATGTATTGGTATCCCTTGGCAACAAGGAGTGCCACCAAGAGCAGATTTTCCACCTGAAGAATGGGCCAGAATTATTCAAAAAGAAGTTGATCGTCTTCTCTGCAAAAGTTGAAAAAGTTAATATGGCTGCTTTTTTTTTCTTTTTTTGGACAGAGTTCTTTGGAACCCATTTACCCTAGATTCAGATACCCTCATCACACATCATGTTTCTTTTGACAATGGCTGCCATCTCAGTAACCAAAACATGCAATGATGGAAGGGCCACAATTACCCATTGCTACATCTCACCTTGTTGAGATTTTAACGTCTTCTCCAAGTTTATTGCTGCGTTATCAGCACACTCTAAAAACTTGAGTAAAGTAGGCACACAATTATCAACCTTGTCTGGGTTTTCTTTTAAACAGACATCATACGCTGCAAATTCCTCACTACATTTAGTCTTCACGTTCTGAACTCCAGGGCTATGAACACACACAAAAAAAGGGAAATCTGTCAGATTAAACTGTCCACATAATATGGATTAGGATTGGGTACTCATTTTGGATTATGAATTTATAAAACAATTTTATCATGGCTTCCTACTTGAAAAAATCAATGTGAAACAACATATGCCAAGTCCTTGGTTGTAACTTAATAAATTGTAAAATACTAATAAATGTGTAAAATCTTTGTTATTGTATGTCGTACAATAACAAACTTTTTATGCATTTTTTTTAGCTTTTTGCAATTTATTGAGTTACAAACACAGACTTTGTCTATGTTGTTTCACTTTGATTTTTCAAGTAAGAAGCCATGATAAAATTGTTTTATAAATTAAAAAAATTAAAAATAAATACCATATCCTTATCCATACGGCCACTTTTAATATTAAATCTTTTTCATAGTCACATTACTGTTGTTCAATGATCACCCTGTCATTGTCAATTTGCACTGAAAATTGTACAGAATCTAATGTAAACAAAATAACAAAAAAATTGCCAATAAATTACATCACACATGGTATAATACAACTGTCATATACTCATTTGCATTCAAGCTAGGGAGTTAGGGTGAGGGTTAGGTTAGGAGAGGAATAGGGTAAGACTCCCTAGCATAACCTTGATTGGCAATACTAGAAAAGAACAGTGGACTGACTAACTAGAAACTTATTTGCGTTCAAGCTAGGGAGTTATGAGGGTTAGAGTTAAGTCAGGGATCAATCTGATGAAAATCTGATGTAGGGAACTTGGCACGATTTAACGCCTACTTTTATTGTCATTTGTTCTTTTTGTTCTGTGAACACCTTGTACAATTATCTCGTACTTGTGTGTGTAGCCAACCAGAATCCCTCTTACAATATAACACTCGACATTAAAAATTAAACAAACAGAACCACCAAACAATAAGATCACCACAGTCTGCACTCTGCGCTCACAATCTCTTTTCGAACAGAGCATTCTGAAGTACTGTACCACATATGTTTCGGCGCATTACACAATTCTCATTTTGTTGAGTAAATCTACTCAACTGTCGCGTTTTGTCCAAGACTTGCTATGGTATATCGTGTCAGATGTAGGTATCAGGTGATCACAGAACAAAAAAAAAAAACGACAATGAAAGTAGGAGGTAAATAAAGAAATGGCACCGAGTTCACTACATCAGATTTTAATCAGATTGATTCTGGGACAAGAATAGTTTTAGAATGTCACTCCCTTGTATACTCCATACTCCTGATTTGTGTTGCCTTCCATGGTTGGACTTAATCAGCTGCTGTTTTATGTACAAGCGCCCCCCCCAAAAAAAAAAAACAAAACAAAAAAACAAAAAAACAAAAAAACAAAAAAAAAAAACAAAACAAAAAAAACAAAAAAAAAAAAACCTTCACACACACACACACACACACACACACACACACACACACATACTTATACTTACTGTGAGGAGGAACATTCTGTTAACCTAGCTTTATACTGGTTACATTTGACGTGCCAATCACCAGGGTTGTTTTGTACACACTCTCCGAACGTGTCTAGTTCATTCTTACAATACTTGGATACTATCTGCATAATAATATCCCTGTCAAATAAACATTAAATTTTAAAAAATAGAACATCTTGCCAGAAGTCAACAAATTAATGAGGACTAACAAAATTATAAAATCTTGGGGTATGTCACAGTGTATGATTATTGACCATAGATGTTGGAGAAGACTCCCTTCTCTAATGTCTATGCATATTACAATGTATGGTTAGCCTGCTCAGACCAGTCCCTCTGGCTCACTGCATGAAAGCCTGGTTTTTCTGGTTCCGTATACATGACGGCCACACAATGGAATTGCAGTGAATCCGGAATCGCTGCAATACGGCGTATTCCGGTTATCAAACTTCCGGTTGTTTCGCAGGAAAGTATCGCGAGAGGGTGCACCATATCTGACAAAGTGAGGGCCAGAATTTTCGTCATGGCATCTAATAGTATGGCGATGTATGAAGCTGTCAACAAAATGGGCGTAAAAGAACTCCGTGCATTCATAAAAGAGTGGAAAATTACTACTTCTAAATCTACTAGATATCGCCAGAAATGCTGTCAACCTTGGTCTTGAAACACTAGAAAATGATAATTTTCTGAGAGAACGGAAGAGGAGACGAATAGTGGATGTCAAGCATCAAAAGATAGAACTAATCGACAGCGGAAACATTGAAAGTTGGACGGAGGACCTTCGAAATATACCCGATGTAGACATGATAAACATATTTCTTTACCTTACTGGTGTCTGTTGCTTGACAAAAGAACGATTAGAAAATTACAAATCTGACAACAGCTTCCAATCTGATTAAAATCAGATGTAGATGTTGGCTGATCGTTCATTGCTATTTTACCTTCGTTATTTTGCCTGAATTGACCTTCTTGGTACATGTTTACATTTTTTAGCTTGCCTGATCGCCTCCTCTACGATCAGGCTAAAAAATGTAAACATGTACCAAGAAAAATAATATCAGGCAAAATAACGAAGGTAAAATAGCAATGAACGAATAGCCGACATCTACATCGGATTTTAATCAGATTGAACAGCTTCCAGCTACAGTCATTGCAATACTGAGAGTTCGGTCGACAATTACCAAGCCACATGTTTATATTGTAACTGATGTCGCCGCATACTTAGGCCTTTCTTGTTTATTAGAACAGTGGTGTAGCACCACGGGTGAAATCATAAAACTTTGTCCGGAAAAAAACATTTCATGTACTGGTTATAAGTTGGCATAAACATATTTGTATTGATATACTCATCTTTACTATCACACTTTGGTTAGCTTGCTATTCTTCATTCAGGACCATCAGTGTATAAAAAAAACCATCGAAGTCGGCAACGAATCATAAATATTGTTATTGTGATTGATGTACCACACCGCCCACCCCTTCAATGAATCGGCCTTCCATGTAACGTTTACGTGGTTCACTCATCATACCATGTCTTATACCGATCTGATTAAAATCCGATGTAGATGTCGGCTGATCGTTTATTGCTATTTTACCTTCGTTATTTTGCCTGAATTGACCTTCGTGGTACATGTTTACGTTTTTGTCCTGATCGGTAGAGGAGGTGATCAAACATGTACCACGAAGGTCAATTCAGGCACAATAACGAAAGTAAAATAGCAATGAACGATTAGCCGACATCTACATCGGATTTTAATCAGATTGGTTTTATACAAGCTGCAATAACTGTAGCGTATATTGTGATTTTGAGGGTTCTTTCCTCTGTTTTTGTACCTTTTTCCGTTCCGATGTTTGACTGGAAGCAATCGCTACAATTTCTCCAACGGTAACGCAAATGGACGAGGTCACACTGAAAACGTGAGTGAGATGTCAGTGTACTACCCGTTTCAAAATGTTGCTACTTTTGGGTTTTCCTCACGGTCGAATTGCAGAGCCAAACTTACGCGAAATATTAGGAGAACAAGAGGTTAATTTGCTATTTCGTTATTTGATGGGCGATAATGCAATATTATAGCGTAAAGTTACGGGGAATGACAGAAAATCTTTAGTCAGTGGTTACGATGCCTATAGACTCTATGCTTTGCAACAATGCTCTACAATTCTGGCCCTCACTTCCGGTTCTAAAACAGCGCCCCTAGTGGCCAAACAATCATATCTTTTATCTTTTCGGGGCTTCTTCGATAACCGGAATACGGCGTATTCTGTTGTATGATCGTCATGTATACGGAACCAGAAACGCCACTCTTCCATGCAGTGGCTGTGGACAGACTTTAAAAACTGAAAGCTGGTATATAGACCAGCTACAAGGTTGTATATCAGTAACACATTTTTGTCATCATGAACACATCATATCTATATATACTAATACTATGTGCCCATGTCATTTCTCTATCTGTTGACAAGGCACAAGCTAGCTGTAGTCAGAGTTGAACTGAGTTGAGTTCTGTTAGTCTAGTTCCTGACAATGAAGACAATGGTGTAAAATCGGAATATGGTCATCAGGAAACTATCTAGACTAAGTTCTGTTGTCACCATGAGTTTTCATTTTTAATTCTTTTGTATTTTTGAAGACTTAATCCATGAAATTAGGAGACCACAAAGTTGTAACTTGAAGTTTCATGGTTTTATGATCTTAAGTACGTCTTCTAAAGATCACAAAAGCAAAAAACTCTGAAGTATGACGTACCACCTCGTAAGTTTTAGGATTAAGTCTACAATGCTCTGCTACTAATATTGCATCGGTTCTCCCCAGTGAGACACCTTTATTTAAGTCATATATATATATATATATATATATATATATATATATATATATATATATATATACACACACACACACACACACACACACACATTAGTATTTGTGTGAGTATACACACACATAAGTATGTATAAAGGAGAAAACATTTCTCTCCAATGTTTATGATACATTAACATACACACAACACATGCAGCAAAAAAATTGAATTACATGTACATACATTTGGTTTGTACGTGAATGCAATCACACTGACCAAACAAACCTTAGTCCGCACTCAAGTCAAACTTAAGCTTGTCTCACATGTTAGACTTGAGAGACCGGCCGGTGAGGAAAGGTTACATCACACATCAATTCTAAACATTTCACTGGTTGAGGAAAACTAAAACTTATATGGAAGTGACACTGAAAGTCTAAGACACTTTGAACTTGTTAGATATAATACGCATACTGTGGAATAACTTAAAACGAATTCTGATCACAAAATTAGTTTTGAGTCGATATTTAAAGGACAACTCACATGTTAGCTGCGTTCACGTGAAACTCTTCGTGATGGGTACCCCTATCGCAGGGATATTTGTCACGGAGAAATTTAGTTACTCGTACTCCAATAAAATATGTATTTGGCTATAAAGTATAGAATTTACACATCGTTATAATTTTTAAGTAAAAGAACTTTATTTATTTGTTTAAAGTACATGCAAAACCCTTGCAAACACAGAAATAAAGTCGGCAGTTTTGCTGTAGAGTGTATATTTTTTAGTACGCTAGGGAGTCGATTCAAATCCCAAAATGGCAGCCTCCATGAATGAGGACATCAAAAGTGTTTCTCTGTATAATCCTCGTCCTGTAGTGCTACACGGTTACGTATTCCCATTTATTATCCTCTACAGTTTATGGTTATATTTCTGGTTCGTGGTTTATGGAGTCGACGATTATTTTGAAGCCGGTGTAATCGCAGTAGCGGCGATCGGCATATTGCAGGTGTTGGTTTGCCTGTTTTGTCACTGGTCCGTGCACTTCAAATGTGCTGTTACGTGTAATAGGGTAAGCGAATCAGTACCACGTTTTTTAGTATTCTGTCAGCTATTTTTTTCTTTTCCATGATAATGTCTCCCAATTCCCACGATACTAGTTATGGAATAACAGTTGATTTGGGAACAATGAAATGTACATGTATACTAGTATGACGGTATGACCTCTTTGTGTACTAAATTATACACCGGGTCATAACCACAATGCTCTCGAAGCCAATTTCTAGCCATATGCTAGCTATACACGGTAAATATTGTAACAAGGATACAATAATACTGTATAAATTCTCATAGGTAGACCCATCTCAAACATCGGAGACAGCTTTATTTTTGTATTTGAATTGACTATACCTAGTTATGAATATGATTTGATATTTATGCTGGTATTAATCCATATAGTGTATTTGTTATAATAACAAAGTCGCCAGAATATTATCCCCACAAAAGTGTAATCCTTGAGAAAGTGCTGGTCCTTGTTCAGCATTTATTTTATACTCAACATGGGAAGGTATCTGGAACTGTATTTGAGTGAACTGGAGACTTGTGGTGATTGTATACAATGTAGAATGTACATACTTTATATATGTATGTCATGCCTTTGTATGTATTTAAAGCTAGTCTAGTCCCTATACACTATCATTATGATTTACACCTCCACTCACAGTTAGAGTTAGAGACCATGTTTGCATCCAGACTATATATGAAACAACCAAACACTTAACTGAAAACTAACACACACACACACACACACACACACACACACACACACACACACACACACACACACACACACACACACATAGACACACACACACACACACACACACACACACACACATGCACACACAGTGCAAGGGGATAACATATAGTACCCCCCCCCCCCCAATCATACACACTCCCCAAGCAAACAGTTGAAGTGGATAACATACCCCCTTTCATAGAGATATCACAGAATGTGTCCCCATCCGTATAATTGAAATGGTTAATACGATGCCCTACCCACCTGTGACCCTGCATCAAATTTAAGGAGATAAACACCGAGAAGCACCCATCTCCTGATGTCTAATTTAGACTACCATCCTGTCATAACTGAGTATATGTATCTCTATATTCCTTGCAGGTCAAAGACCCTTACCAAGCTTCATTGGTTAAAGTCGTTCCAACAGCTAACAACGGATTTCCAGCACTGGTCAAGCTACATCATGATGAGGTACACAAAAAGGATAATATACAACAGACCTTTCTGCCATAAGACTGCCCTCTACAGGTCAAGTCGATATATAGCACAAACAAAATAGACCTTTCTACTGTAAGACTGCCCTCTAGTGGCAGCACCATTTCGTGGCACATATGGATGAATCAAATGCTTATAAAATAGACCTTTCTACAGAAAGACTGTCCATTAGAGGCTCAGCAGCTTAGTGGCACAGATGAGTGAGATCAAATTGTCATGACTAAACTTTTCTACAAAAGACTGCCCTCTATAGGTCAAGCCATTGTTTTCAACCAGCAATGCCAAAAGCAGATAAGTTACCATGTCATAATTTTTTTTTTGTTTCCCGTCTGTCATAATGCATGAGACCTTCTTATCTGTAATAATTCCTCTTTCTCCAACTCATCAAGAATGAAGAGAAACCAACGTTGGATATCTGGTTCTCTTTTCAAAAATTCAAATACATCTATGATGCCGAGGAGAAGAAGCAGTTTGTGGCAGTTCAATTTCCAGTGGATCATTCCATGAATTTCTACCAACACTGGAAAGGATATACAGATGAGGTCCAAGTCAACAAAGCTGCCAAATTATACGGCAATAATTCGTAAGCAATCAATCTTTCCAGATCACATTGCTCCCCATCTTGATGATTCACAGCTAACCAGCACTAGTCCAGATTTTAAATGGTTGCCTTATTTGCCTGTCAACTACTAGTAAGCGAAAGCCTGAAACATTAGGACTATACCAGAAGATGACTTAATATGACAGCCAAGGAAAATATGAGTGACCTAAGGGGCCTTTGTCACTATAAGTCAGTAGACAAGTAGTGACAACCCCTTAGGTCACAAGTATTTTCCTGCTGAATGAAGACAAATATGGGAGAATAACATAATTATACCAGCACCAGTAATATCAAAGTAAAATCTTTTAAAGTAATGACAACTTTGAATGTTTTGACTGATATTTCGAACACAGCAGAACCAGTGACATAGACACATGTTGTTGTGACATAGAGGCACATTGTCTTGATGTAGAACAACCAGAATATATATTCCATATTTTTTGTTCAACTTGGCTTGTGCATGGTCTAATAACAATAGTCTCTTTATTGATAATATTATTCCCCAATATTTTTCTTTGTTCATCCAAGATAAATTAGAGCGACAAAAATGGGTCTTGTCTATACAAGTTTTTTGTAATACACTAAATTGTATATCTTGTATGTATTACTATTACTCCATAGTGTTGTCATGGAAATCCCTGAATTTGCCGAGTTATTCCAGGAGAGAGCCACAGCTCCGTTCTTTGTGTTCCAAGTATTCTGTGTTGGTCTGTGGTGTCTAGATGAATACTGGTACTATAGTATATTCACACTAGTTATGTTGGTAATGTTTGAGGCTACATTGGTCAAACAACAAGTCCGCAATTTACAAGAGATTCGTAAGATGGGAAATAAGCCGTACTTCGTTAATGTAAGTATTCAAAGATACAGTGTTCTCAGCCCTTTAGAATACCATGTACAGTATGGTAGTATGCTGCCCTCTAGGTCAGTTACAATTAATACAGTATGGAAGTGCAACCGTAGGTCAGTTACCATTAGTTACCATGCACACATAGTATGGAGTGCGACCCCTAGGTCCAGTAACCCTTAGAATACCATGCACACATAGTATTGTGGTGTGCTACCCTCTATAGGTCAGTTACAAGACCATGCACACACAGTATGGGGGTGCAACCCCTAGGTCAGTTACCATTAGAATACCATGTGCAAACAGTATGGGGTGTGACCCCTACGTCCAGTAACTCTTAGAATAGCACACACAGTATGGTGGTGTGCTACCCTCTAGGTCGGTTACCATTACTAGAATACCATGCACATACTGTATAGGGGTGCAACCCCTAGGTCAGTTACCATTAGAATACTAGGCACATACTGTATGGGGGTGTGACCCCTAGGTCCAATAATTTCCTCCTATCATACATCCAAGGGTTAATATAAAAATCCATTAACACTAGAGGTCAAACCTGGAATTTTGATGTGATTTTATTACGCTGATTTAGACACATTACACATTGCACTTTATGTCTAACTTTTCGAAATCAAGGCAGGAATATAGTAATGAGTATAAAAAGTTCATATTTCCACGGTGTTGGGATAGCGAATCATCTTGGGTGGCCCTAGTCTTGCTGCTAGACGTTCGGGCTTTCTTTCGATGCTATAACTATAAGCGAACGAAGTTCGCATGTGAGGGCTTGCCCGAACAGTCTAGCGAATGTCATTTTCAGATCGGACATTCCATTGAGATTACGATAAGCGGTGGGTTGGGCCATATATGTATATATATACTTTAATATATTCAATCTCTGCATGCAGGTGTTGACAAACACATTTATGTCATTACTATGTCTTATCAGTTTATGGTAATTGTGTTTGATGAGTGTGTAGACGTTGTCGTTCACACATTTTAGTTAACGCATTGGTGGTTATTTTTACAAGCCCCTCCTTAAGATGAATATGCATGAAAATTTAGCTATTGTCCTCTGTTTGTGCTTGTCGCTAATACGGTTCTCTGATTGGCAGTTATTTATATCCTGATGACATTCGCTAGACCTCGGATGTTCCATCCTCGATAGCGTTGTTCGGCTGTGTGTCGTATTTTATCGGAAGAACATCCGAGGGCTAGCTGATAGACTAGGGTGGCCCCTGCAGTAAATTGACAAACTAAGCTTATTCCAAAGTTAATAATTTTTTTTCTTTTGTGTGTAAACACTATAATGTACAAACCATCAAAGTGGATAAACGTTACATTTCAGGTTTACCGTAATCGTAAATGGCGTCCAGTGATGACCGATGAATTAGTTCCCGGTGATATCTTGTCTATTGGGCGTAGTCAAACCGATAACATCATACCATGTGATGTGCTACTTCTACGTGGTCCATGCATCGTTGATGAATCCATGCTGACGGGAGAAGCTGTACCACAGATGAAAGTAAGTATGTCTTGTTTTGTAAATGAGAAACGGGGAAAGCATTATTATACAAAATAAACTATTTCCCACTCAGCTGATAATAATTCCTTTAACTGTAAATAATCTTCATTTTGATATCAGATAGATGTTTAATTTTTACATTTTTATATAAACCTCTGTACGTCCCAAGAAGTCCGATGAGGGCAGACCCTCATGGGTTAAGTGTTAGCACAGGAGGAAACTGGAGTGTCCTGGGGTAACGTACTTTGGTAAAAGAGTTCCACTTGGCCATCGGACAGATAGTAGATAAAAATCACAAATTTTATGAAACACAGCATTTGCATTTGGCATTGACATATAGAGTTATGTGTGTACATGTGCAAAAACACATGCAAACAGTAGATTGATAGACAACAGACAGACAGATGAATGGATGGATGGATGGATGGACAAACAGGCAGATGGATGGTCAGACAGACAGACTGACAGAGAGGCAGATAGATGGATAGACAGACAGACTGACAGACAGACAGACAGACAGACAGACAGACAGACAGACAAATAGATATGTGGATAGACAGATGGATGGATGGACAGACAGACAGACAGACAGACAGACAGACAGACAGACAGACAGACAGACAGACAGATAGATAGGTAAATGATACCTGATACCTGTATGGAATTCAGTTTCACTATTCTTGCTGTTGTTTCCTAATCCTTTGAAGTCTTCATGGCTGCAAAGCATTATGGGTAACCAAAATATGACACATTGCTATACATGGTGTACTTACAGGAACCTATAGAAGGCCTTGAACCTGACAGAGTTTTAAATTTAGAAGCTGATGGAAGATTACATTTGATCTTTGGTGGGACAAAGGTTGTACAACATACTCCACCAAGTAAGACAGCGCCTGGACTTAAAGGTATGACTAATATTATATACTTAATGTTTTTACTATTATCATAATATAGAAAAACATTAATGCATTTACAAAACTGTAATTTTAATCATTGAAATATTAAAGTTGAAAGGATAGTGTACGTTCATCCCTGACTTTTTGAGTCATTACTCCAGGAGTCCCCCCAAATTCGCACTCGTCTTGTGAGTGAGACATGGCTGAGTGATACAGCCTACCCATCGAGTCTGTAGAACACTCACCCAGGGTTTGGGTCAGTCACAGAAAAATCTCCTGTTTCCAGTGGGACTCGAACCTGTGACCTCCCGACTGTATCCTGTGCGCTAACCACTACGCTACAGGGAGCTGGTTACCTAATGTAGAAAAATGGTACTGTAACAGTAATAAAGTTTTTGCAAAACTGAGGTTTTTACATTTCATAGTCTAGCTGCTCAACCATTGAGCGATGCTGCTAGCTTTAAAAGTGACCACAGGTCGTACATACATGTATAGAGCCAATTGTGCTGTTGAGGCTGAAGGTACTTTCATCCTTGAATTTTCTTCAGCTACCTTTTGAGTACAGATTCATGTCTCACTACCTTCATTTCAACTGCTTTAAAATCAGTAACTTCAAACTACTTCAGAAAACGTATCCCTAGAAATTCCTGAAAAAATTAAATTTATTTATTTTTGTCTTCGTAGCGTCTGACAATGGCTGTATAGCGTATGTTCTGAGAACTGGATTCAATACATCTCAGGTAAGGACACTATTTATCTTGCTTAACTTAAACTAACTGTACTTTACAACCTGACCTGATTTCTTAGCTCAAATCATGAATTCCCTCTCAGAGGTTCCCACTCTTAATGTTCCCAGAACAAGTCTTCACCCTGTGGTGATCAGTCACTTCCCAGTGCCCCAGGAACCAGATCCTAGCTCCTAGTTCTGTTGCACCCAAATCATAGCATTTGATATATTGACTGGGGTTTCTATCTGGCTATATCATACAAAATTGTCACAAATTGATATTCAATTAGTCTGATTGTATTACACAGCACAAATGACCAGTTTATGACTCCACTTCACCCCACCCCTCTTTCCAATGTGTTATGGGATAACATCATCGGTGTACATCTGAGCATCAATTAGTTTTTGTCAAACTTGTTGATAGTATATTTTAAATTTCAAATTCAGCCCAGCTTTCTGTGCTTACTGGCTTGGTTGTTTCTAGTGAGCAGTATTGTTAAAACCTGACTGCCAAGACTCTGGGCTGAGAAAGTCCTTTTGAAGGACCTGAAAATATTGAAACTAGAGTAGTACTTATATCTACGCATACTGCAACATTACTGATGTTTGCCGTTTGTACCACTGTATTTTCCTATCTGTAGGGACGACTACTACGTACCATTCTGTACAGCGTCAAGAGAGTGACAGCTAATAATCTAGAGACGTTTATGTTCATCTTGTTTCTACTCATCTTTGCTATTGCTGCTGCCAGTTATGTCTGGATTAAAGGTGAGAAAATGTGTCTGTCTGTCTGTCTGTCTGTCTGTCTGTCTGTCTGTCTGTCTGTCTGTCTGTCTGTCTGTCTGTCTGTCTGTCTGTCTGTCTGTCTGTCTGTTGTCTGTCTGTCTGTCTGTCTGTCTGTCTGTCTGTCTTTCAGTGTCTGTCTGTCTGTCTGTCTGTCTGTTCCGTGTCTGTCTATCTATCTATCTATCTGTCTGTCTCTGTCAGTGTCTGTGACAGTTTGTGTGACTGACTGGCTGGCTGTCAGTGTGTGTATGTCTATGTCTGTATGCACAGACAGGTCTATGTTGAATGTATACATCTGTGTGTGTATGTGTGTGTGTGTGTGTGTGTGAGTGTTTGTCTGTTTCTGTGTGTGTGTGTGTGTGTGTGTGTGTGTGTATACATTTTTTTGTATGTCTGTGTATGTGTCTGTACATTTGTGCTAGATGATGTCTGTGATATTTATACACCTATGTAACCCTATCCTTTCCATATTTACATCTATCTAGTAGTACCTAATATCAATATAACACTCACAGTGATACAGACAGTGATACAGACTGTGATACAGACATAGGTCATCCAGTTTGACACCATGTTAAAGTCTTAAATTTTTTTTCTTTGTTTTGTTTTAGGAATTGAAAATCCAGACCGGAATCGTTACAAGTTGTTCTTAGAATGTACTCTGATCTTGACATCTGTGGTTCCACCAGAGTTACCGATAGAGTTATCACTAGCTGTTAACTCATCATTACTAGCACTAACTAAACTTGGTAAGTTACAAAACTCACTTGTGTATTGCTGGAACCTCTCCTTGCTGCTCAGAAAGGTACTGATGTATAGGCCTATATTTAGCCTATTTATGCTATGAGAAGTGCGCCACCTATCAGCGTAGGAAGGAAAATGGGCTGAGGATGATGATAATATGTTTTACAAAACTCTTTCCTACATTTGTAACACTAACCATTATGTCTCTATCTATACATGGCATAAAGATCATAATGATAATTAGGAAAATTAATGAAAAAACACACGATGTCACAAGAAATTCCAAAACTAAACTTATCTTAATTTTTGTTAACGTGTCTTCTAGGTGTGTATTGCACAGAACCATTTCGCATTCCATTTGCTGGAAAAGTTGAAATCTGTTGTTTTGACAAAACTGGTACCCTGACAACTGATAATCTAATTTGTAAGGGCATTGCTGGTTTAGAGTAAGTAGATTTGTTATTGTTTGAGTTATGGTGCCAGCATACATACTTATTTTAAGGCTCCAACGACTATTTCTTGTGTGTATTTTTCTGGATTGTCCAAAAAATATGTTGAACTTTAACTGTAACCATAATCATTGTGATTAGCTAAATGTACCCAATTACAGCTAAAATAATGTTGGCTTGGTGTTTTACTCAACATGTAAAATGACATTTATTACGCAACCTCAGACAACTTCTAATGCAAAAGAAATAATTACATTGGTGTCGTGCGTAGTGGGGATGTAGAAGTAGTCAAGTTGATATGTTGATTATCAGTTAGAAAAAAAACAATTGCAGCCATTAAAATCATCAAGTCGATGTGTAATGTATTCATTAGAAGCCTGTTACTACTGCCCTGTGACAGAATAGCAATGCTTATCAGTGTTCAATGTGATTGGGCAAAGGATCCTGCTGTGTTTATTGTGTCTCTGTTATTGTTACTCTAGAGTGGAAATATGTCTATTTTTGTCTCAAAAACGTAATGTCCCATGAGTGAAACACCAAGTCTACCGTACATCATTTTAGCTGTAATGTCCCATGAGTGAAACACCAAGCCTACATCATTTTAGCTATGCTAGTCAAAGTAATTTGAGTGTTGTTTGCAATACAGTTTTATTTTTTCACACATTTTGGCTATCAAAAGTTCATTTTTTCCTATTGAAACAGTAATTTGTATGCAGTTTGTCCAACCTATATTGCCAAAATTATTTGCAATAAACAACAGAATTTTGATGTGCTGTCGTTGGTGGCAGTTTTCAAGGGAACTTTATATGCCATACATTGTATCTTTGGCTCCCATACAAATGACATAATATATATTGATCTTAATAACAAAACTGCACCAGGCGAGAACCCAGCATTGAGGCTGTATTCAGTCAATGATTGTTGGGCGTACTATGTGTGCGATAGAAATCCAGCAAGTTTTTCGCTGACACCACTAGAACTCAATATTGGGTTCCGTGAGTGGAGTTCGATAGTAGGGCTTGCTACAGTTGTCTATATATTATTTAATGATAAAATACTCAAAACAATATCAGAACTGTCGAATAAACTAGAAAAATGTACATTTGCTGTTCACAGAAAAAAAGATGGAAAATACCATTTTACAAGTTACTAGCGTATGAAAAGGACTTCAAGCTAACAAAGTTATTCAGAAACGTAAACTGTCCACCACTGATAAACTGATGTTCTTGCAAATTACAAATTCTGAATGTAGTGCAAAACTGATTTGATCTTAAACAGCGCCCTCTATGTTATAGTGAACAAGACTGACAGTTTGCAATCAACAATAAACAGCGCCCTCTATGTTAGAGTGTACAAGACTGACAGTTTGCAATCGATAATAAACAGCGCCCTCTATGTTAGAGTGAACAAGACTGACAGTTTGCAATCGATAATGAACAGCACCCTCTATGTCAGAGTGTACAAGACTGACAGTTTGCAATCAATAATAAACAGCGCCATCTATCATAGAGTGAACAAACCTGACAGTTTTGAGACAAAAGCTCTCAGCTTCTCAAATTATGTTGTGTGTATTGGTTAAATTTCTAATTCTTGTGTTTCTTAGCATATTTATTTAAATAAGATACCAAAATTTGGGATACAGGAAATGACCTTAATTTAAGTTTTAATGAGGATTTTCAAAGGTAGTGCACTCATTTTCGTTGCATGTCGTTCTATTATCGTCTTTCATTAGTTTGCATGATTCATCATGTCACGTTTCTTTTTTTTTCTTTTCTGTCGTCTCATCCTTGTATTCCGTCTTCTTGGTGATGTTTTCATTTTGGTGTTATTTGGATTTGGTGATTTTCCGTGATTCTGTTGGGATGGATTGCAACATTATTTATTGTTCTATTACACTAGGGGGTAAGTATGAGAGGACGGCACCACTTTAATTTCCTCCTTGGAAGACTTGCACATATACATGTATTTACAGATTGAAGTACTTTGTCACACAAAGTTGTGCCTGCAAACTCATGCTATGCACCCTCCATACTTAGTTTTGGAAAGTATTCACATACAACATAGCAAGTTCAAGTTAAATATAACAATATGGGTGTATGGTAGTTAGGCAATACAGAAACAACATTGCCATAGTAGAACAAATATGAGTGCAGTTAGGCAGAAAAGAAACAACATTGCTGTAGCAGAAATAACGAGTGCAGTTAGGCAAATAAGAAAACATAGTAGCCCTAGTATGAGTGTAGTTAGGCAGAAAAGAAAATGTTACTGTAGTAGAAATAAGTGTAGTTAAAAGAAAAGAAAAGAAATCGATAAAATGATAGCAGTTCCTGAGACCAATTATGCAAACAAACATTTTTGAAATTATAACAAATTGAAATGTGTATTCTTACAGCAACAATGAAGGTCTAGTCCCAGTACAACATGCACCGGTAGAGTCAGTACAAGTTATAGCTACATGTCATGCATTGGCTAAGTTAGACGATACATTGGTTGGTGATCCTTTGGAAAAAGTAGCATTGACTGCTATTGACTGGAACCTTACCAAAAGTAAGTCTTAGTTTCACATATGTCAAATAAGCTGTTCTTTGATTGCATCTATAGCAACCACTTGGGGGTGGGGTGGGGGGTCAAGCTGAAACTAAGTGTCGAATGCTTAGTAGTAGTGCTATTGTTCAAGACATCATCGTACATGGCCACTGGTGAAAGCTTGACCACGATCACATGTTTGACAACCGTTGTTGCTAGGCATATTTGCATATCTTGTGAGATCTGCAACGAGATGTAAAATCCCATATTTTGCATGATTAAAGGGGGTACTGTGTAACTTTATAGTTCAAATGTGGCGGCAGATGTCGTTTGTTTGTTCATGATTGTCTCAGCAGTTGCCCTCACTGAAGTAGGGAGGGATATGTTTGTGGATCTGCAGACTGCATGGACTGGACAAACACACACAAAAAAAGACCGATGCGAGGGTATTTATATGATGCGTGCGCTGACCGGAAACAATTCTTTTTTATTTTTGGCCTAAGGAAGGTGGCCAATTACAAGTGCCTAAGTTAATGTATGGTCACCAACTCATCATTGGTTATTATTTTATTACAGTATGCAAGTCTAACACAAAATCCACAAAGTGATCTGTTGGTTTACCATTTTCCCCATGACAGTAAAATGACATGTTTCTTTTATTAATACCAAAAACATTGTCAAAACACATGGGTAAAATGAACCATGAAACTAACCATGCTCCTGTGGTGCCAACTAACATTTCCCAGGGTTCCATTCACATATCCTAGCAGTACTCCATATGATTCTAAAAAAAACCCAACGATTTCATCTTTTTATAAAAGCATGCAAAAAATACTTTTCATAGACTTTCAAACGTCCCCAATGAATTTATGATTGCAGCCATACTTTAATTCCATTTTATGTAAATACGTTGCAATGTTGCTCTGTATGATACTTTATAAAGAATATTAATCAAGAAACAACAGCTTGCTTTGATTTTGTAAAAAAAATTATTATATTTTTTTACATTTTTTTTTATTTATTAAACTTTTTTTTATTTGATTTTTTTATTTGATTGATTTTTGGTATACACTTCAATCTTGATGTAAGTTTCTTTCTTTCCTGCTAATATTCCAGATGATGTGGTGATACCTCGTAAAACAAGAAGTCCACCTTTAAAAATAGTCCAGCGTTTTCATTTTTCCAGCGCTTTGAGAAGGATGTCAGTTATCGCTTCCTATCAGGAGGCTGGCTGCACTGAAAATACTTTCATTGCTAGTGTAAAAGGAGCCCCAGAGACTCTGAAACCAATGGTAAGTATGTATTTATGTATTTATTTTATTTTATTTGATCTTTTTTAAGGTGAGTACTTAAACAGTACCACACTGAATGACAGATGATGTATATAGATAATAATCATTATAATTGTTGGTTTTTACATCGCACTTTCCCACTCTGTGCTCAAAGCGCTTTATAATTATTATCCCGGCATGGATCTATAGTGGAACAACGACCCTTTATACTTCCTCAACTCCCTGGGGAGCATACAATCCATTGCAGCCTTTATAAGCACATAGGATTAAAGCATTCACATTGTAACCTCTGTCATACCTGCCTCACGTGTGCCCCCCCCCCCCCCTCCCATTTCATCATGATTCACTCCCGCGCTGTTCGAGTGTCCACAAGACCTTATTTAGCTCCAGTAGTGTACTGTGTCATGTTATTGGTTTAAAGGGGAGGCTAATATTATCATAGCTGCATTTCTATACACCTAGGGGACCCACCAGAAAAAGTTGTTTTCACCCATCATGCATCACAAAACCTTTTACATAGAGGGCTATTATATAAACTAGGCTTAGAAGATGTCCACTGTACACTGAGATGAGGCATTATGGGAAACAAACACTGTTATTAGCTTCACATCTCTTGAAGCAATGACATCATAATACTGCAGCCTGCTGTGAGAACAAACAAGAAATTTGAAAATTTGAACTTGTGAACTCTTCACATTATGTATCATCTTAACATGCAAATCTTTCTTTATGATAAATAGTTTGAGACTGATAATGTTTATATCTTGTTCTTTTAATTCTAGTATTCATCAGTACCTGATAACTACGACGACGTTCACTTTGAGATGTCCAGACAAGGTGCTAGGGTCTTAGCGCTAGGATATCATAAGCTTGGTGTCTTATCAAACCAACAGGTAGGTACAAAAAAAATATCATGTAACCCTTCATCTCTACTCTCTCCCCCAACCACAAGAAGTGAGTTGGTTATTACATTGATAAGTATTATAGTTATTACAATACGAATACTTAATGTGGTATTCAAATTAAAGGGGCACAAACTGAGTATTGAAAAGTCACACGTAGTATTCTACTTACTGCAGCATACATTACTATCATTTACAAACCTGGTATTAAGATATAACTTGTAAATGATCCGATGACATGATTTTTTACCCATATCAAAAAATGTTGTGGAATCCATACTGGGCAATTAACTGTGCTAACAATGCCAGAAGGCACTATTGTAATGTCATAGAAGACATGCAGCAACATTAATATTATACTGTAACTTATAGTATTAATTGAGATTTTATGCAAGTATTTTCACTTGAGTAAAAGGTTTATAATCTTATAATGAGAATTATATTATAGCATTACCAATTCCAGTGAATTTTGTGATGTCATCGCTGTACATTATTACTGATAATGTACTCCGTTATTGGGCATCGCGGCCCCGGAACGAGCATAACAATACAAGCTTATTCCGTAAGGCAATAAAGGTGTGGGTATTTAAGAACAGGGAAATTATGGGGTAAACACCATAAGAATATTTTTTAAAAAGATTGAAATTAAAATGAAACAAATTTGTGTTCACAGCAATTAATTGAAGTGTATATGTGTGTACGTGTACGTATAGTAGGTGTGTCGCTATGATTAGTATTCAGCTTCCGGGCCGAACATGGCGGACGATGTTGAGCGCTGTGTATATTATACGTTGTTTTGCGTTTCTCGGTCTACAAATTCACTGGAATTGGCAAAACTATAAAATAATAACAATAATGTACGCCCTCCCAGTCCATAATGGACGAAAGCAAACTTTGAACGACATAATGGGCAAGGCAACAGCCGAGCCCATTATGGAGTGCAAAGTTTGCTTGAGTCCATTATGGACTGGGAGGGCGTACATTTTTGTTTAAGTAATGAGAGCGCTTACGGCTCAGAACAGTGATTGATACTAAGTAAAATGAGTTATGTGATTACAGAACTGCTGCAATCACCATGGTAATGTCTACCACTGTATATTTAACAATTTATGTTTTTCACTAAAAGGTAAAATTTGGAATTATTTCTTTCAGCTACGTGAAATGTCGAGGGACGACATTGAATGTGACCTGACCTTTGCTGGTTTTGTCATCATATCCTGTCCACTCAAGATTGATTCTAAGTCAGCTATTAAAGAGATTCAAAACTCGTCACATCATGTGAGTTAGACTGAATATTGTGGAATATCTTGGTAACATTACGAAGAAAGTCTTATTTTCTAGGCTATTAGTACGAAATCAATCAAATAGTTTAAAACATTCACTATTGTAGGAATGGCGTTATCATTTATTTCTGATGTCATGCCAAAAAATCAATCAAATTTATGTTAATGAGTGTAATAAGGTAGACTTCTCCAAGGGCAGATGAAGTGTACAAGTCCATGAAATATATAAGTTTACGAAGTGCTATCGATAAACAGACCTCAGGATTACGATAGAAATGAAAAGCAGTAGACTTTGTCCCTATGCTGTCACTTTCACCATCAAGCAATTGACGTGATTCATGATTGTTTACCTTACCAACAGGTTACCATGATAACAGGTGACAATCCATTGACTGCATGTCACGTCGCTAAGGAGTTGAAATTTACAAGGAAATCAGCAACAATTATTTTAACACCACCTGATCAGAAAGGTAAACATACATATGCATTTTTATTAAGCACAACAATACAGTAACCTCAGATTTTATACATTTTTTTTTTCATTTTTTTGTTCCTCACATATGTTCATAAATCTAGATTTATCTGTTTATCATTCAGAATCTGAGTGGCATTGGAAATCTGTAGATGAGACCATCGCATTACCCATGATTCCATCTGGTGGGGTCAAAGACCTTGTCAAGAATTATGATTTGTGTATGACAGGGGAGGTAAGAAATAACAAACAATACTGTGCATAACCAAATAGAATGATTCAAAGGAATCTTGCCATTTGTAATATTTAATATGGACTCTTAGCTGGATCTACATTCTAGTTCGTTTTAGGATAGATTACAAAATTTTACTGTTGATAGATAATGCTCTCCATGGTTTAACTCAAGTGTATATTTGTGATCTTCTCCAGCCATACTACACCGAGTCGCACTCTACATTCTGCAAAAAATAATCTGCTTACAACAACAAATTGCAGACAAGTCACCTATGGAGGTCGCACATTCTCATATGTCGCCCCCAAACTATGGAACTCTTTGCTACTTGACATTCGCCAAGCCTCCAGCCTGGATTGTTTCAAAATACAACCGAAGACTTATTTTTTCACCAAAGACTATGGTGTGCTTTAGACCTTCAGTGCTACTGAACAGAACATTGCTCTGGACATGGGCGCTAAAGAAATGTGATTGATTGATTGATTAATTGATTGATTCTATAAAAGTGTCCATTGTCAGATAAGATCACTAAATTTCTGACATAGATTTGTGATTGTACACTTAGCAATGCAACAGAGGGGATTATATGTACCTGAAAACATTATTGCGTACAGATATATACATGTGATGCATGTACTGGTATGTCGTACAATTCTGGCCATGCATTAGGGTGCATTATCAACAGAACTGACGTATTTGTGTGAAAGTGTCGCATAGCATGACAGTCACTTTTGTCATCTTATTGCCTAGCAGTATATGTACAACTGCTGACATCAGACTGTGGACGAACAAAATCTGTTACAAACAAGGAAAGTAAACAACTGAATTGGATTAATAACACTTGGCACAGCATGTTGGAAGTGCAGAGACTTGCATTACAATTCATCATTTCATAAGAACAGTTTTTGTTTGGCCACTTTACATAATTGTTCACAAACAAGTTTATTCCCCTGCTGGCATTTCCTATACACATGAAGAGGCCATAAAACTGCTCTTATCAAACCATGGTGTGTAATACAAATCTCTGCTGTTCCAACATGCTGTGCCAAGTGTTATTAATCCAGTTCAGTTGTTTGCTTTCCCTGTTTTTAATAGGTTCTGTTTGTCCACGGTCTGATGTCGACAGTTGTATATATGTAGCTACATATATTTGCAAAGTTGAAAAAAAAAGTGTTATTAATATAAATTATTGTCTTTGCAGGGTTTAACTCACATGCAGAATGGTAATACTAAATTCTTAAACTCACTTCTACCATGGATCAAAGTATATGCCAGGGTTGCTCCAAAACAGAAGGTGAGATAGGCTGAGTAGTTCAATAATTTCAATAATAACTTACCATAATAACCCCATAAATTCGTCTGTTCTTTTCATTCGACCACCCACACAGTCTTAGAGTCTGATCCTTGCATTTTGACCACAACAAAATCAGTGTATTTATTTTTTCTTCTTGATTTTGACCACTGAATATAACCATTGATTGGGGGAGCTTTATTTTTATGACTCCTGAATAAAATTAAGAAACTTAAAAAAGGATTGGCGAAGAGGAAAACTGATTAGGATGTTTGACTCACTCAAATCTTTCAATTCGACTTGCAAATGGCAAATTAATTTTCATAAATCAAATAATTCGACCACAAATAAATCGTAATTATTAAAATCTGGTTGAATTGATGGTATTATTATGTTACTTTTCCTTGTCGTAATCATTTATATTTTATTTTTAAGGGTTAACTTGACAAGTACCAGCTTCAGTCCCAGTACCACATAGAGGGACCGTACACCAGTGCACCACTTTAAACTGCTATTGTTCAGTTTAACATTTCCTTACTTTGCCTCAAAACATGATAGAACATGGAGGAACAATATAGTAATACTCAAACAGCCTTAGTTATAAGACAATGTGTTCGTATCAGTGTTTTTGCTAAGGTTTGGAAACCCTGGTAACAGAAAGGGGTAAAAATGGTTTCCCCATAAAGTCTATAATAATTTTGTTTGGGAACCCAGGTAAAATGACATGGGGAACCCTGGTCGATTTTACCTACTACCAACCTTAAACAAAAACACTGTATATAATGATATAGCCTTCAGTTATTGGCTTAAATCATATCATGTGGTTTGGACTAGTGACCCATCATGACCTCAATTTGCATATGAGGGCACTAGTCACGTTCTTTATTCCCTTGGGCAATATTAGTGTACCATGGAGGCCTTATCAGGGATTTGCTTGGACAATGGAAAGAATATGTGTCTGGGAATGTGATGTGCTATAAAACACTTATTGCCTGGCCTTAAAGGGTGCTAGTAGACATCATATTACCCCAAGGGTTGTTATGTAGCACATATTTCCCCAAGGCTGAAAACCAAGGGAAATAGTTGCTACATAACAGCACAAGGGGTAATATGATCTCGACTAGAGCCCTCATAGCCAGGCAATAACTGTAATATTATTTAAACAATGCAGGTTGGAATCCTATCTGCCTTCTGCATGATAGGGGTCTATTATATCAATGTTGTGTATTGTAGTGTTCAATTACTGTACTTTTACTACTTCTCAGGAAATTGTGATAACATCGTTGAAAGCACTGGGCTATACCACATTGATGTGCGGGGATGGTACCAATGATGTTGGTGCATTGAAACATGCACACTGTGGAGTCGCTCTCTTATCAAATGCACCTGAAAGGTTACCGGAGAAGAAACCGAAGCGGAAGGATGAGGTGAGAGGTTAGGGGTCAAAGGTCAAAGGTCAGGGTAACAAACGCTGAAGCTACAGCACAGGGGACAGCGAGCATGTAATTGATTGATTGATTGATTGATTGATTGATTGTTTGACTGAATGATTGATCAATTGAATGATTATTTTTTGTGGTTAAATAAAACTTATTTTGTGTGTTATAGTTGATCAACTGACTGATTGATTTTTGTGGAGATATAAATTGTTTTTTCTTCTTTCCTTGGCATTTATTCTCTCTTCTAGCTGTATATAATTCTTTCTTTATTGACTAAATAAAGTCATCTTGTCCATTCTGCGCTTAACTAAATTACAACATCCCTAATCTTATAATTACCAGGGAGATTGGTTACCCCAACAGTTTGCTGTATCTCTTGTCTCCTGAGTGATTATCACACCTAATAAACATTCATTCATGCACAAACGAGGAATTCCTTTCAAGTGCAAAACAAGTTGCACATTACAGATATTTTTGTACTCAATTTATTACAGGTACCAAATATGATGAAATGTTTTACTCTTGTTGTACATAGAATTTTTGTTATTATAAATGTTCATAAATAACACTTTTTTATCAACCTAAAGCTTTGTAATGTTTTTGTTTCAAGTTTTAGAATCATGGTAAGACAGAGGAAGAATGTGAAAATGCCGTACATTCATGTATTATATATCATAATTTTGAGGAGGAACCTTAGGCCAGCAAAATAAATTTTTTATATTGATTTTGCAGAGTACAGCAGATGGTGATAGTAGACCTCAACATACAGAGCGAGTTGTACCAGCTGGTGCTACCGGCAAAGCTGCTAGTAGAGCCGCTAAAACTAGAGCTGTTGCCAGGGGTGATAATCTACAAAACGTGGCTAACACTAAGGTAAGAACAGTTTGGACTTGTGTGTAGTGAAATGTAAGTTCTCAAAACAAAATTACAGACAGGCAGACAGACAGACACAAAAACACACGTAGTGACACATGCACTCATGCCCATACACATACACACATTGCTTTTTTCAAATTGAAGATGTACATCCTTGTATTATGCCATATTTTGATATTCTGATGGCTGGCAGAGAGAAAGACACGTTTAACAAAATGTGCCAAAAATTAGGACTAAACTCTCTCTCATGCATGTGTTTTACAATGGTAAAAAAAGCAAGCAACATAATGTGTATAAAATAAATTCACTAGTTAATTGAAATTATAGTCCCTAACAAAAAATAAATAAAGAATCCTACTGGCGTTAGTGCTGGGAAGGACAAATACCAAAGTGCAGTACATTACAGAGTGATCGTGGGCCTCAGCTTCTGAATAGCGCCCCCAGTGACTAAAGTAAAGAACCTTTTGTTTTTCTGATAACAAGTTTATGATGTAGCTACCAACAGTTAGATATGATAAAAAGTCTACCGCACTCAACTGTTCTTTTGAAGTGAGCAGTCTATTTTCACGATCTTTGATAATTTCTGTTATTGCCATTTTAAAAAAAATGAAATAATTATTTTCTGTTTCCTTATATAGAAACGGCTAAATGAGATGTTGAAAGAAATTGAAGAACAAGAACAAGCTCAGGTTGTGAAACTAGGTGATGCAAGTATCGCATCACCATTTACATCCAAGTTATCATCAGTGCAATGTGGTAAGTAGTTAATTCCGGTTATATGAAACTAGGTGATGTACAGACACCACCATGTACATCCAAGTTATCAATACAATGTGGTAAATAGTGTCATTTAGCAGGATTTTAACACACAGGAAGTCAAAGATTCATTGAACATTAGACCATACAAAACACTTAATAAATAAGATAATAAAAAAAGAGGCACACACACTGACCATTTGAATGTCTGTTCTTGTGAAAGGTAATCAAAGTTTAGCTTGAACTGTCATAAATGTACTGAGGATGTTTGGACACTCAAAGATAATGTTTTGTGTTTAAGTGTTGTGGATTTGGCCTTTCTTTTGGCAGATGACATTCCATGTGCCTCCCTCACTTGGTGCTTCGTTTGCATATCTGGTATCAGTTGGTGCTTCATTTGCATATCTGGTATCAGTTTGTGCTTCATTTGTATATCTGGTATCAGTTTGTGCTTCATTTGCATATCTGGTATCAGTTTGTGCTTCATTTGCATATTTGGTATCAGTTGGTGCTTCATTTGCATATCTGGTATCAGTTGGTGCTTCATTTGCATATCTGGTATCAGTTTGTGCTTCATTCGCATATCTGGTATCAGTTTGTGCTTCATTTGCATATCTGGTATCAGTCGGTGCTTCATTTGCATGTATTTGTTTATAACAAGTTGTATTGATGGTATAGCATTGACAAGTTTCACTTTTTTTTATATTCCAGTTTGTCACATAATCAAGCAAGGTCGATGTACTTTGGTAACAACTCTGCAAATGTTTAAAATATTAGCCTTGAATGCCTTAATCTTAGCCTACAGTCAGAGTGTATTATATTTAGATGGAGTCAAATTTAGCGATACACAAGCAACTCTACAAGGACTCCTATTGGCTGGATGCTTTTTATTCATTTCAAGGTCAAAGGTGAGTGTAAATGTCAAAGTTCATGCACTGATGCCTTAGGGTTAGAAGTAAAGGCAAAAGAAAAGGATTGTGTTTCCAATAACCCGACTGACCCTAGTATAAACCTCCGAACCTAAACTATTTATTAAACCTTTAAAACAAAACGATAGGAACTTCTTTGTCTTCTTGACCTTCTTGTACGTCTGTTTGCTTTCCTCAGTGATGTCTGTACAGTTTTCATCAAACTATCAAAAAGGGGCATTCTGACCGATATTTTGGTTCTTTTTGGATCGAAGCAATACTTTTCAAAATTAACAACAATTAAGATGAAGTAAAATAAAATCTCGGCCTACCTACTTTATTTTCTGAGACCATGTGATTGGAAATACACAATTAATATTTTTTGTTACCCTATCTCTGGCATATATCTCATCATAATTTTGATACAAGGAGTAAAGTTCATAACGATGTTGAGGAAAATATTTTTCTGGGTGGATGAAGTGCAGAAAATTATTATCCACAATGTTTCAATTCCACATTATTAAGGAATTTATCACATCTTATCAGTGGAGTCAATGCCCATAATGAGTAGATAGGATTATTCTTTCATTCATAACTACTTTTTTTATAGGGTTGCCAAACAACTCGTTTTAACACCCACATTTTAATGATAAGCCAATATGGGCCTTTTATCTAGACTTTCACCACTATGATAACCACACTTTTTATCTATTTTATTTATTTTCAGCCTTTGAAAACTTTATCCAAGAGTCGTCCATTACCCAATATTTTCAATATCTACACTATTATGACTGTACTTTTACAATTTGCTGTCCACTTCTGGTGTTTAATGTTTCTAACACAGGAAGCACATAGACTTTCTCCTCCAAGGTGAGTTTGCAGTTTTATTAATTTCTTAACATTTTTACTTCCAGGACAAAAATATTTAAGGTTATTGTACAAACTGAACAATTAGAAATTGAAATATAGAATATAAAATTTAAGGAAAATAAAACATGTCTAGAATTTATTGAGTTCTTTTTTATGATTACATTATTGTATGTAACTATAATTATTAATCTCTTGAATGTTGCATAATTATGCAAATTAACCGCTTACTATGTACATTACTGCTTAATTATGCAAATTAACCACTATACATTACTGCATAATTATGCAAATTAACCACTTACTATGTACATTAATGGATAATCATGCAAGAAAAGTGGTTTAAACTTAAAGAGGCACAGTCTGTAACTGAGCTAATATTCTTAGTCGACATCAGGTCAGACTGCAAATATACAATATACATAAGAACTTTTTAAGAGCAAATCAGCACCAACACTGCATGCTAGAAGTGGTTGAGTGTGCAAAAAGAGGCTTGGCAGGTGAGACTATGGTTTGTTTTTGTTTTTCAATTTTATGGGTGCTCAAAATTGTGTAACAGTCATTTTTGACTCAAAATTGTATAACAGTCATTTTTGTATCACAGCTGAATACCTAGTGAAATCTCTACCATTAACTAGGCATGATTTAACTTGAATGATGAAAGCTTGTCTGCAAATGTTCAATCTGTGTTCATAAATTCAACGTCATGAAATACTGGCAGGTATCCACAATGATTCAACATGTTTTATTAGTTGGTATAATAAGAGTGCTATATTTTAAAACTGAATTAATGCCAAGAACCATCCCACCATAGAATGTGAATGATAAAAGTCTGAGGAAGGACTTAGGTTTATTCCAAATGTTACTTTGATTTATTACACTAATATAATTTTTTTATGTTTTCAGGAGTGACAAATTTGTAGACTTGGAAGAAGAATTCAAACCGACGCTTCTGAACAGTACAGTATACATTATATCAATGGCTTTACAAGTCTGTACGTTTGCTGTCAATTATAAGGTAATTTTGAGAACAAACTTGTGTTTATTTTTCTGTTTATAGTCTCCAATTGGGAACTTGCAAACCTGTCATATTGAATGTTGCATCATGGGTAATGAGCTTATCACTGTTGCCAATAATCTTTCTCATTGTTCTCTTCTCATTCCAGTAGGGTTCTTTCTTACGATCACCTCAGATTAAATCTGCCCAATTATATGCATGGCTAACATTAATGCAAATAAGCTTCTTACCATTCACAGTTGTCTTTATTACAGGGTTATCCATATATTGAAAGCCTAACAATAAACCCATGATGCTCAATGATTTGATTTGATGTAAAGACTAATTGTATGCAAATTAGCTAATTATGTATTCACAAATATTGTTTATTACAGGGTCATCCATTTATGGAAAGTCTAACAGAGAACAAACCCATGATGTACAGTGTTCTCATTTCAATTGTATCATTGATATGTCTTGTATCAGGACTTCTACCAGATGTAGCAGCTCATTTTGAAATTGTGGAATTCCCATATGAGGTAAGCGTAATCTTTCAGTTCACTTTTGACCTTTCAACCTGTAGCCTTTCTACCTTTGTAAGATGCAAATATCTTCCTGGCCATGTTCAACATCACAATATACTGAACAAAGATATATTCAGTCACACTTAAAGTGGCACAAGCTGAGTTTATAAGCTTTTTTTTTACTCAAGTGAAAATACTGAAATAAAACCTTGATTAAACTATTCTAGTATAATATTAATATCAATGCATGCCTTCTGTAACATTGGGATTGTCTCCTGGCATTGTTAGAACAGTTGATTGCGTAGGTGGAATTCCTAAACATTTTTTGATATTTATGATAAATTATGTCATTGGATCGTTTATGAGTTGTATCTTAATACTAGGTTTAAGTACAGTCCATTCCAACTGTGCTTCAGGTACAATAACGCCAGTACCTTTTAAATGTGCTGTAAAATCGATGCCTAAAACATGTTTAAAGTGAGCTTGTGCCCCTTTAATTTTAATAAATTTTATCAAGATTCACATCAAACTTTCCTCTGCTTTGTGTGTGTGCGTGCGTGCGTGTGTGTGTGTGTGGGGGGGGGGGGGGGCAACATTGGTTGACGACCATGTGAGGAGGGCCTGCAGAGAAGGAGTAGTTTTCTGTACCCAGTTAATAGTAAGGAACCTGTATACTTTCATCGCAAAATATGTTTGAACAAAACTTGGTACGAGCATCTATGAGGGGCAACTCTAGCCTTCATCCTTTCTCCTTTACACAAAATTGGTGATGTGATGTATTTTGTTTTGTAGATAAAGCCAATGTCAGTGTAACTATAGTTAGTAGTGGGCACAAATAGATATTTATCCTTGGACTTGATGAGTACATAACTTTCAATTTGAATTAAAGTAAGACAGATCCAGGATTATTAAGTCAGTGTTTTATTTAAAACTACCCGTACATGTCAAATGTTCACAGACAGTTTAGGGAAACGGCATCAAACCTTCACCTGTGCCCTTGATAAAGACTATCTGTGAAAAGCTGAAACGTCGGGTAGTTTTAATAATGCTAGGTAAATACCCCTAGACTTGTCCCTACTAAATTCAAATGAAAAAATATAGTGTTTTAATCAAAATTGTGTATTATTTTCTTTTCACAGTTCCGTATGTTATTGATAGAGGTTATAGCAGCTGATTTAGCCACCGCTTTCATAATTGACCGAGTGTTATCCGCTTTACTTGGAACTGCAAAACTGAGACAAGAGTACTATTGAAGATGATCATAATTTATGTTGTAAATTTCACAAGACCTGAATATCAACAATCAGCAGTCTAATCTGATTTAAAAAGAAATTTTAAAAAGAAACCATTCGGATTGGTCCATTTTGAAATTTAGATAATTTTTTGTGATTCCATTTTTTTTAGATGTTTTATCTCTTTATGTAGGAAATGATGATTGTTGTGTTGCTTTCACTTGCCAAGTTATAGAACTTCAACACAATATACAGCATATGTCCCCATATGCAAATCAAAGACAATCTGCCACAGTCCTGCCCAGCAGAGCTCAATGAAGCACCACTTGACTGTACTAGATAATGAAGTGCCAAAACAACAGAAATACTTGTCATTTTGATAACACCCCTCCTTTATTGCAGTTCAATATATTTTGTGATGAAACAATGTGATGGCAAATGTGTAAAAAATATGAAGAAGTAGAGAGTTGTGTTTTAAATACTGTTTGAATAAAATGACGGATTTCATGTTTTGGCTATTTAGATTAAAGCTTCACTAATTGCAATTGGGATAAATTTTTTTCATCAAGTACCCAAGTATATACATTCACTACAAATTGATCAGTTACTTATAAAAAGACATTGTATATGTTAATTATTGGTCAATGCTATTCATAGGTGGGTGTAGTGACAAGTCTAAAGCGAAAGTGCAGTTTTGAATCTGTTACCATGTTTTTCGATCAGATAACCACATTGTATTCACTGAAAAGTATTAAAATACCAATAATCCGACATTGTATATGTCAGTCAGTGGTCAAGCTTTAATTCATTAGTATTGCAATAACAGGTTTATTCGTGATCACCGTTGAGGGCGCTGATTTTTTGGTGCAGCTAGTGCAGCTTTAAATGCGTTACAAAATTACCCCCTAAAAACAGTTGATTATTCACTATAACAAATTCTTGTATACCTTCTTACCCAGATCTTGTATGACATGTTATCAGACCCACACTCTTTTAATTTTATTTTTGTGATCCAGTTTGATCGTAAGAGATGATTCAGACTTTCAAAACAAGTCTATCTGTAATTAGAAGCTTTCAAATAAAATGAAAATTGAAAATTAAAATGGGAACAAAGATAACTTCCACAAAATTGTTAGCTGTTATAGCTGCTGTTGTTTTACTGCAAACTGATACATTTTATTTGTGCTTGTCAGCTCACACAATTGGTACAGGACTGCTATTCAACTTGCCATTACATCAAGTCCAAGGACGTCACATCATCCCAAAGACAAAATACACAGGATTTATTTTCTGACCGTTCCACATCACATTAACTAATGTGATGTCATTGATTCAGCAGTACTTTAAATATGATTTGAAATTTTCAAAATAGGCATTATATCCCAATTTATCATATAGTAAGCTTGTACAGATAGTTCAGCCAGAAAATCCTCATGACATTAAAGTGTGTCGTGACCTGTTTTCAAGAGATGCCCTTTGTCATTTTTATTTGCCTTAAATGGTTGAAAAAAAAGAAAAATACTGGCAATAAGATATAAATATTTGCAAAATAGATTATGGATCAAATACTCATAATCTGATTCTGTTATTTATCTGTTGAAATCCATGTAGGCATTTTTGTAAGTTTTGCACTTGATTGATTCTGGAAATTATTTGAGACAAAAGTTGTAATAATTGTGATTTTGAAGTAAACTCAATTCAGAATTGTCGTGACTATAGTATAGAGTAAAAACTGAGACGGTGTTCCAGTTGCATCTGCTTGGGCTTGAATACATACAGCATAGTTGATTGTAGTTTATTAATTTCAAAATCAAAACCAGGGAAAAACTGGTGCACCACCAGTGTAACGTCTTAGTGTGCAAATTTCATATTACCATTTCTAGAAAGTGTAGACACACGGTTTCTATGACAATTCACGAGAGCATTCGGTTTCTATGACAATCCATGAGAGCATTCAGTAAAATGTACTGAAAATAAATGTTGGAATTGTTGAATCTTTTAATTGAAGAAAGTATCACAAAATAACCAAATGAATGTACTATTTTATCCATTTACTAATCTCACTGGTTTGTCTTCATGCAATAAACCATAAGATTATTGTGTGGGACAGTAGTATATTCATATTTGGGGGTTTAGTTTTCAACAAAATAAAAGTTTAGTTCTTTTAAAAAGATAGAAATTTAGTTCTTTCAAAACGATAGAATTTAATTCTTTTAAAAAGATGGAATTTTACTTCTAAATCCTCCAACTCAAAATGATCTATTGTTAATTTTGAAAGGTTTTGTACATATTTCAATGTTATTACCCTGGTATTTGAACCTTCGGTTTTCTAAGATAGACACACACTAAGACTATTGTTGCAAAATGTTGATACAACAGTGATAAACTATTGAATAAATGTTGGTTTAATTATAGTCTCAGCAGGGAGGAGCCTCTAAAAACTAGTTTATTTTAGAGTTTCTTGAACTTCCAGTGCTGTTTTGGGACTTCCAGTGTTTTGCACTATGTTGACTACAGGGTGATTAGGATCACAAGAGAGGAACCACCACCACCCACTTGGGTAATCTACCACATCAATATATTTAGTTTGCATCTATCTTAGTAAACTGAAGGGTGGATTACCAGTGTCGTATAAAATCTCAGATTTTGTCATGTGTCTCAAGAATTTAAATATTTCCACATGATAAAGAACGATGAATTTTCATTTTCTTGCAATTGTTTAAAAAACTTGTTAATAGCTTATTGTCCTTCCATGGAAATGTTTCCTGTATAATTAAAAAAAAATGAGTTGTTTTTATTTTAAACTATTTTTGAAAAGATGTCTCCTAAAACTCATGATTCATGACATTTTCAATCACATAACACTTTATAGTAACAAAAGGGCACGGATCTGCTGTAATTGCACAAAGATTTCACCGAAAGAAAATGCGAAATGTTAGCGAGGTTTTTCTTGAGTCAAACAATGACATGTACTCAGAAGGGAGAGGAGAAAAAAATATAGAAATTACATAATATTTAGAGAAGAATGACAGCACAGATCCAGAAAATTCAAACTAAATGATAACACAGAAAAAGAAAATTTTGCAAAAGAGGAAATGAAATTTGTTATGTGTAATATTTATTTAGCTTCTAATCTTGTTGTACAAGCTTTAAAATGAAGGATAAATAAATCGATTTATGAGATTCAGTTTGTTTGTTTTGTCTTGATTGAAGTATATATATATATATATATATATATATATATGTATGTATGTATGTATGTATGTATGTATGTATGTATGTATGTATGTATATATATATATATATATATATATATATATATATATATATATATATATATATATATATATATATATATATATATATATATATATAGTTTTGGTAGTACTGGAACTCTTTCTTGGGTGTAACTCGGAGTTTCACGCATATTGCGATCATCAGACACTCTGAGGCCTACTCTCTGGGTGTGCTGTATATATAGAGTGTAGACAATAGAAATACCATCACTATTGTCTGTGTCGGTGGGTAGGTGTTGTATGTGTGGAGGTGTTGGTTGTTATTGTGTGGGTTATTGGGTGCGGACAAGTAAGTGTTGGCGGGTTGTTCCATGTTGGGCTTTGATGTTCCGTTAGTTAACGGGTTTAATAGTTTAGGTGATAGATGCTCTATTGAAGTTGGACAAATAAAACTTATTCTCGTGTCGTGCCGTACTTCAGCATCGTACCGTTCTTCTCCTTCTCCTCAGCTTCAATTCTCTCTCCGTCTTTCTCTAACTTCTCTATCTCCTACCATTCTTTGCGTCTCCTCTGCTTCATGCGTGCCTCCACCAAGTTCTAGCAACAAGTTACAACTGTTCCAGCGTCAAGTCCCAGTGTTCCCAGTGTACCTTAGTTAGGTCGAGTCATAGCGCCCTCGTGGTAAAGTTGTCAATACTTTTGTTTATATCATCTGGTTACAACAGGATTCTGTGTCAAACATCCAAATGCTGTGTGTGTCTCAAACAAGGATTGTGCGTGTCTCAAACACCCAAATGCTAAACTTTTACAGTGTATTAGTGCACGCATAAGACTAACATGAAACAGGAGTCATGTTAACATTTTTAACTGGGAGTCTCAGAGCTTACCTCTGTCAGACGGAGACAAATCTCTGCCCTTCTGCGGTAAAGATTCCTTTTCCTCGGCAATCGAACGTCCGGCATCGCAAAGAACAAGGATAACAATAAGAACAGCTACTTTCACTATACGAAAAGTCAAATTTACCCACCTTTATCCAACCTTTACCCTTGGTGAGACCCACCTAACCACCATCTCTGTCCAGGGGTAGTACGAGACACAGTACCACTTTTGACTGTCTACAACCCCCAAGTGAGAGATTACCGGGGGTAAATTAAGTCAAAGGTGGTACTTCGTCTCATACTACCTACATTTACACATCCTCTGCCCATGATTTACCCCGGTGGAAAGATGTGGTCAAATATGACTTTTCGTATAGTGTTTATACTTCAGCTTATAGAATTTCATCTTTACTGTCGGTCAAGGTATCAATAGAGATGTCTTCTCTCTGAAATCAAGTATATCACATTTTGTTACTTAAACTGGCATTATGTTTGGCAAATTTGTTTCGCTTATGATTGTTGTTGTTGTTGTTGTTGTTGTTGTTGTTGTTGTTGATGATGATGATGATGATGATGTTGTTGTTGATGATGATGATGTTGCTGTTTTTGTTTCTGTTGTTGTTGTTGTTGTTGTTGTTGTTGTTGTTGTTGTTGTTGACATTTTCCTTTACTATTTTAAAGGGGCATAAGTTGGGTTTGTGTGGTGCTGGAGAAGGGATAATCTTTGCTGCATACAAAGCTACCAGTATTATTCTACAGTCTTCTATTCTACTTACTGAAGTATATTTTACCATCACTTGATATACTGTCAGAACTCAACCCTTGTATCCTTGTATCAAGGTTTGATGAAAAAATTCGATGACATTATTTAACCACAAATTTACAATAAAAAGTTGAGGAAACCCTATTAAATCATCAACTCTACTTACAACAAGAGAAGACAATGTTAATGTTATATGTGGTGTGTATTGCCATAAACTCCAAGTCGTGAAAACCTCGCCTATAAGCAAAGGGTACGGGATGAATAATTATTTTTGTTCTCGCGATTCTCCGGATTTCTAATATTATTCATCTACATTTCCAATAAAGTTTTAGATATTACCACCCCACCATAACTATTGTTTCCTTTCACTGTTTTTTCCTATTTCCTACTTTATCAACATCTTATTAGAGGTTACTAACTCTGCATTAATTAGTAGATAGATAAAAACAAATTCACGGATAATTTGTCCAATTAATGGGTTTTCATCTAAGCATGTATACCGACGGTCAACTATGATCCCCTCGTTAATGAGATATTCATATGCAAATATGGACGTTAACCGAGAATGAACACGACCTAAACAACAATACAGACTCATTAGTCTATTGATAATATTTAACATCATTAAAACCATCTGTAATGCTATATGCAAATATTTTTCGATTCCACCAATCAAAAATCGTTGTTGGGCTCAGACACTGCAGGGACTGGTGGTTTTAAGAACAGGTGTTCTCTCAATTTGGTAACACCGCAACGTCTTTGGCTAAAGTTGTAAGACGCTGGCGTGCAAATTATAATGAGATGTCAATTGAAACATTGAAGTATTATGTTACATCATCCTGAACATAAAGTTTACACTGTATGAAGACAAAGAGTAGAAATGTGTGATGGGGAAGGATGCTTAGAGACTATTCTAACGTCTGATATTTTACTGTCCTAATAGTTAGAAAGTACAATGTATAAAAATAAAAGTTCGAAATATTCGCGGCAAATAAACCGTAACGTTAATCCTCATTCCACATGCATTCCTAGATTGTCTGGCCTAGTTCCTTTCAAAATGAAACTAAAGAAAGGTAAAAGTACTGTTCATGTTCTGATTTGGTTCCATGGTTTTGACAAGACACTTTTATGGCAATCTTTATTTGTCAGAGGCGAAACTGGAGCGTAAATAGTTTTTCGTCTACATATATCGTTCATATAAGCTTAGGTGAAAACCCACTACTAAAACATTACGCAGTGAGTGTAAACATCTACTGATCATATTTGAAACTTTATGTGTAATATAGAGAAAATAATACTAGAAATCCGGAAAATCGCGAGAACAAAGTTTATTATTCGTCCTGTGCCCTGTGCTATAAGCTTACAACTTGAGCTAGTCCTCACTATACATGGGATCAATAGATACAAAAATACTTATCAGGTGTGCCAAATGCCGTGGTATGGTTCAGTCGGTGTGTGGATTGTGTTGTGGTAATAGAGACCCTGTATTTATATATTATATCCACATGCATACGTGGGATCAAAGTGAATTCATTATCCCATTATGCAAGTGTTTAAAAATCTATAGGAAATGACAATGTGTTTTTTTGTACGGAAACCCAGTTAATGATGAAACATGTCATTAAATATCCTTATTTTTAGAACCATTTCCTTTGATTTCCTACACGATATCAGAAAAGCTAATGTTGGCAATTTCAAACAACCATTTTAAATCTCAATGAAAATGGAAATGTGTGGTTTTACATCCACACGATTTAGAACAATTTTCTAAAAAGTTGATTAGCACTGGATTTATAGTCTCATGATTCCTTCAATTCAAAACTCATCAATAAAACGTCAAGCACAAACATACACGATATGAGACTTAATTTGGGAGCTTTCGGTAATTACAGGGGGAAGGGGGTTAGGGGAAATCAGGCCTAATCTGTTACCTAAATTGTAACCCTCCCCATTCCACTTTTCTAGAAATTCGCCATCCTTCAATTTCTTATCACTAAACTATGACCTCCCTTCCTGTTCAAATATTATTAAAAACATGGGTTAAAATGTTGTCAGGCCAGAGAAGTGACATCAGTCCAAGTATCAATGGACTCGATCTCATCGCTGCCTCCACATCAGTAATTCTAAAGGTATTTTGTTGTTTCCCATAACTGCCACCAATTGAGAATGAATATGTGTATGAAGGCACTTTATTATTTAATACCGTGTTTGGATCTAATTGGCATAGCTAAAGGCCAGAACTCCCAAACACTAGATAGGTGCATTACAGACATTATCAGAACAGTGATCAACATTCATGCTTCACCACATTACATCCAATATCTCACCACACTGTTTCCCTTTCACTACCGTGAGACCCACTTCTCTCCTAACACAACAACTAACAATTGATTCACTGCAAAGGTTTTCAGAAGCAATATGACTGATGTGTCCTACTATTACAGTACAGCATTGGTACGGTAGTGGTGAGACGTGGCAACAGTCGTGGCAGCAATGGGGTGCCGAAACACACAAAATAATGCCAAGTTAGATAATACAATGTGGTCAAGTACAATGTGATCCTCCCCTAATACCATTTTCCAAAATATGGCTCTCTCCAAGAACCGAGTGTAAAATCTACCCCCCACCACATTCTCGCGGCTCTTCTCCATCAATAATATTAATTCATAAAGTCTACCTTAACAACACACTCTACCACTGTAGTACCAGTACATTACAAAGAACATTTGTGATAACCACAACGAAAACTTCATACCACTAATTGTCATGATTTTATCGTTTGGTGAGAGTGAAATTATTAACTTTGCAAACTGTTTTTATCTTTTGTCACGCATATATGCAGTTTATAATAATAAAATAATAATAAATTGGTTTATTTCAGAATAATATGGGCCTCCGGCCCCAGATATATACACAGTATAATAAATAAATTCAGTTACACAACTAGTTCACATTACCAGTGTAATACATACAGTGATAAACAAGGCTGTCTTTGTAAAGCTCCAAAGCACACATTCGCTGAATTATAAATGGTAAATTATGGAGAGTTTACAGTTTGTCTTTTACTTTAAATGCATGAAACAAAAATAAAGCTAGATTTCTAGTGGTATTGTCATCCTTAGATGCCATCAACTGATTAAAATGGTAAAGTGAAGGTGATCTGTATGATGCAGGTTGTAAATATCTTTTTCTTAGATTATCCCACGCTGGACACTTAAAGAGGAAATGATATTCATCTTCTACTTCGATACAACATAATTTACATATCCTGAATTCTCTGTCAGTTCATCCTCTGTGTCTCCCCGTTTCGATCTATAACGCGTGGCTAGAACATCTAAATCTTGCGAGGGCTCTACGGTACTTAAAAAGACTAATCAATGAAATATACATTTCAGGTGCAAGTTCCTTTTTAAAATTTCTATAGTAACTAGTTTTCTCGTTAGCACATACCTCTGACCACCATTCTTGGCTTTTAACGTCTTTTACCCTAGTACTAAACTCTGATAGAAAGACCACTGTATTCCCCACACCCTGGTTTAACCAGGATTCTCCAAAACCGTCCTGATAAAACAGATGTTTTACCTGTGTGACCCAGGAATGTTTTCCTTGTTCATCCATTTTAAATAACATTTGATAAGCTTTAAATGGTAAACGTGACTCTGGCATTGTTATGATATGTAGCCAGTACTTAACGCAACTTGTAACATAGTAACAGAAGAGGCTCACATTCACCCAAAACTGTACAATTGGGGGCGCTATTTGCCACTCCTAAATAACGTCGTCTGCAATAAAGTAACTGTACTCTTTCAAGGTGTTCATATGCCATAAAACCCCATACTTCAGAGCCGTAGCTAAGGACTGGTAAAATCAAGACGTCAAAAAGTCTAAAATATATTTTCGGTGCCAGAAACTTCAAATCTTTAACAGACTTTCCTACGATAGCTAATTTCTTCCTAGCTTTAACAGCCATATTTCTTGTGGTGACGGAAAGAGAGCCTTTACATGACAATACGAGACCTAGGTACTCATAAGCACTTGCTATCTTCAGCTCTGTCCCACCAAAATACCACTTCTCGTGCCTACTGAGATAACCTCCATTTCTATGCACTACAACTTTCGTTTTCGCCAGATTGACTTTCATTTTCCATTTCAAGGTAAAATCGTACAGTACATCAATTAATCTCTTTGAACCAACCACAGTATTTGACAATATGGCAATATCGTCAGCATATAACAGAAGAAAAAGTTCCAACATGTCATTCGGTAAAAATTGAATTCCACGCAACCCTGAATTTTTCATCATTTTCTCAAGCTCATTAATATATAGACTAAACAAAATCGGGCTTAGCATGCAGCCCTGACGAACCCCTTTTTGTAAGGCGAAACACTCTGACGTTACATTTCCCTCCCTAACACTCGATTTTACGTCAGCGTACATTGCTTTCAATATTTGGTACATTTTGCCATTAATTCCTTCTAAAACCAATCTGTACAAGAGCCGTGTTCTGTCCACCGAATCGAAGGCTTTCTCGAAATCTACATATAGACAATACAATTTCTTTCCTCTTACCGACACTGATTTTTGAAGTGTTGCATACAGCGTGAAAAAGTTATCAACAGTTGAATAACCTTCACGAAAACCCGCTTGGCATTCTGGCACTATATTAAATTGTTTGGCCCATATTTTGATGCGTTCATTTAGGATACTTGTAAAGACTTTACTAAATATACTGAGGAGAGATATTGCTCTATAATTCTCTGGTTTACAGGGCTCGTTTTTCTTAAATATTGGCACAATTGTACCGACGGACCAACTGTTCGGGAAGATACCTATTATTGAATAACTTATTAAGGAATGGTAACATGAATTATCAGTGGTGTATTTAAATAATTCAGGAATGAGCATATCTGGACCTGCCGACTTATTGTTTTTAAGCTTACCGATTGCTTTTAAAATGTCTTCATTTGTAATTGTACAGTTCAGGATATCAGAATCATCGTTATCTCCACTTGTTGTAGCATGCTCTATATCGTTCGAAGTTAATTCTTGGAGAAAAGTTTCAATCATCGCAGTGAAATTTTCGGTCTCTCTGTTTTGTGACTGTGTATCTCTAAAAAGTTCAGAGAAATATACTATCCATTCGTCAAGTGTAACCAAACTCTGCACTCGTTTTCCACGTTTCGTTAACTTTACTACTTTCCAGAAACTTGTTTCGTCGTTCATATTTCTTCTTATCTGTATATGTATCTTCTCTTCAAATTTGCGCTTTTTACAGCGTAGCAAGTTTTTGTAATAGTTATTTTCCTCCTTATACTGGCAATAATCTTCCTCGCTACCGGTACTTCGAAACCTTCTTAGAGCCCTCAATCTTTTTGTCTTTGCTAGTTTACATTCAGCGTCAAACCACACCTGTCCGCTACGTGTTCCTTGATTTTTACCCTTGTTTTCTTTGAGCATATTTCCCGCTGCGTTTTTCAAGATATTTGTCATACCTGTTACCGCTTCATTTATGTTAACATCGTTCGACGTTAGATGGTACATTAATTGAACGTTTTCATTGCAACTGAGCTTTTCTTGGTATTCGTGAAGTAGTTCATTGCACCAACGGAAATTTGTGATTGGTACGGCATGTGTTTTCCTAATAAAGTTAACTTTCACTGTAAAAGAACAACATATGGGGAAATGGTCTGACTCATCCCTAGTTGGTACAACAAAAGAATTTACGTTAGAAAATATTTCTTCCGACACTATGACATAATCTACAACACTTCGTCCTTCATTTGCTATGCACGTAAATTCTCCTTTGCCAGTGCCTTCCTTTCTTCCATTTAACATATACACCGTCAGATGTTTACACAACGAAATTAAAGATAATCCGAAATTATTGATCCCCTCGTCAAGTGAACTACGGGAAATTGTGAAATCATTTGACTCGTAATTTGTCCCCACCCCATACTTTGAGTCATCGTATTCAATAAATTCCTGCATTGACCCAGTTCTGGCATTCAGGTCACCAGCTATTATTATGCTAACGTCGTCATTTAAATGACTGAGAATTTCACCCAGGTGGTTTTCTAAATTTTCTACTCCGTCGTCACTACTATTGACATACGCCCGTGACCCCTCAGGTGGTACATATGTAATAACCATTAGCACGTCTTTCAAAAAGTGGAACACATTTTTCTGTAATAGTAGAATGACAGTGTTTTTCAAACTAGTGGTTATACGTTTCACTCCTTTTACCAAGTTTTTGTTTACAAATACTTCAACACCTCCACTGGCACGACCCTTTTCACTCAGATTTACTGCTGGACTTTTAAAAGAAACGAAATTTTCGAAAACATTAACACTGTCGTTTTCCTTTGTCCATGTTTCAACTAAACCAAAAATGTCGAACTCTTCACAAAAAGATATAAAATTTACATTTTGTAATTTAGAGTTCAAACCCCTTACATTCCATACCATCCACCTAAATTCTTTTCTCTGTTATATGCAGTTTCAATTTCCTAAAAAGCAATTCGTGTAGTATAGTGATGTTCAAAGAATGTCGTGACAGAATTAATTTACATTTACATATAAATTAAATTGTTTGTTTCGTCCACACATTACGGATCCCATTTTAATCTATTTTGACAATTGCATTTGGCTATGTTTTCCCGAATGATATGTAATTTACCGGAATAGATAATGGTATGTAATTTACTTGAATAGATTGATTATTTTGATACAATTTCACATTTATACATCATTTCTTTAATAGATTGAATTCCAATTTCCTTTCATATTTGCTGTTACAATGTACTATTGACGTAGAATACTTATGATCAGTACCCACTTGATAATTCCAACCACTTCAACCAGTGCCCCTACTTTATATTAAACGACGGATTAATAGATTATTTGCATCATTCCCTATATATCTAACTATGCTTATTCCATCTTTCAGGCGTGTTCTATATGGTTCTTTTTGATGCGTAAAATCTTTTCGCCCTTACCTAACCATTGGATACTGGCGCGGTCAGCATTCTATTCCATAACATTCAAATATATAGTTGGGTTGTTACCTGCTATATATCGTGCCTTGATATCCTTTATAAAGAATTTTGATTCGAAAAGTCGAATTGTATTTATTTATTCGGAATGTATAACTCGTTCCTTCTGCATTTCTTTCTATGTATGTATGTATGTATGTATGTATGTATGTATGTATGTATGTATGTATGTATGTATGTATGTATGTATGTATGTATGTATGTATGTATGTATGTATGTGTGTGTGGGTGTGTATGTATGTCTGTAATAAGTAAGTAAGTAAGTAAGTAAGTATGTAAGTAAGTAAGTAAGTAAGTAAGTAAGTAAGTAAGTAAGTAAGTAAGTAAGTAAGTAAGTAAGTAAGTAAGTAAGTAAGTAAGTAAGTAAGTAAGTAAGTAAGTAAGTAAGTAAGTAAGTAAGTAAGTAAGTAAGTAAGTATGTATGTCTGTCTGTCTGTCTGTCTGTCTGTCTGTCTGTCTGTCTGTCTGTCTGTCTGTCTGTCTGTCTGTCTGTCTGTCTGTCTGTCTGTCTGTCTGTCTGTCTGTCTGTCTGTCTGTCTGTCTGTTTGTTTGTTTCTTTGTCTACCCGTCTGTGCGTGAGTGCGTATCGTTATATGTTATGGTAGGAATACCCAAAGTTTGTAGAGCAACGGAAATAATTCAAAGAAAACTATCTACAGTGGAAATATAAATATTGAACAGAACATAAGCAGGCTTGATGTACTACTATAATCAAAGTACAATTTCACTTAGCTTAGTCGAGAGGTGAAGTTCGTTTGGCATTCTTGGCTTTGACTGGGGCACACAATCAGACTTCAAGCATGAATTAAACTTCAAGTTCAAAACCACTCAGTCCATAACGGAATCGACAGAATTCAATGTTTAACCACACGTCGATATGGCAATGAAAATTATGCTAATGTGGCAACCTAGGAGCATTCACGATTATTCGACGTTTAATATACTGTAGGAGCAGTGGTTGAGTTGTTGGAACTATCAAGCGGGTACTGATCATAAGTTTCCAACATCAAGAGTAAATTGAAATTATAGCAAATAGGAAAATTCAAATGATTTATAATGTAAACAGTTATCAAAATAATAAATCCATTCCGGTAATTTACATATCATTCAGGAAACAACAGCAATATCCAAGTGTCAAAATAGGCCAAAAAGGATCCATGACGTGTGCACGAAACAAACAATTTGATTTATATGTAAATGTAATTAATTCTCTAAACATCACTATACTACACGAATTGCTTTTTAGGAAATTGAATTGCATATACGCGTGACAAACGATAAAAACACTTTGTAAAGTTAATAATTTCACTCTCAACAAGTGATAAAACCATGACAATTAGCGGTATGTTTTCCTTATGGTTTATTACTGATATACTTTGTAATATACTGGTAGAATATGTTGTTAAGGACTACTTCAGTAATTACAGATAGGAGGAGGGCCGGGAGAATATGGGGGAGAACATTTTACAAATTCGGTTCTCGGAGAGGGCTATATTTTAGAAAATTGTATTAGGGGAGGGTCACATTGCACTTGACCACATTGTATTATCTAACTTGGCATTATTTTGTGTTTTTCGGCACCCCATTGCTGCCACGACTGTCGCCACATCTCACCACTACCGTACCACTGCTGTACTGTAATAGTGGGACACATCAGTCATATTGCTTCTGAAAACCTTGCAGTGAATCAATTGTTAGTTGTTGTGTTAGGAGCAGAGGGGTAGGTCTCACGGTAGTGGAAGGGAAACAGTGTGGTGAGATATTGGATGTAATGTGGTGAAGCCTGAATGTTGATGACGGTTCTGATAATGTCTGTAATGCACCTATCTAGTGTTTTGGAGTTCTGGCCTTTAGCTATGCCAATTAGATCCAAACACGGTATTAATTAAAGTGCCTTCATACATATATTCACTCTCAATTGGTGGTAGTTATAGGAATCAAAAAAATACCTTTAGAATTATTGATGTGGTGGCAGCGATGGGATCGAGTCCCTTGATACTTGGACTGATGTCACTTCTCAAGCCTGACAACATTTTAACCCATGTTGTAATAATATTTGAACAGGAAGGAAGGTCATAGTTTAGTGATAAGAAATTGAAGGGTTACATTTTAGGTAACAGATTAGGCCTGATTTCCCCTACCCCCCTTCCCCCTGTAATTGCTAAAAGCTTCCAAAGTAAGTCTTTATCGTGTAGGTTTCTGCTTGGCTGTTTATTCATGAGTTTCTAAAGGCTTCATTCATTTCAAATTGAAAGAATCATGAGACTATAAACCCCGTGCTAATCAACTTTTTAGGAAATGGTTCTAAATCGTGTGGATGTAAAACCACACATTTCCATTTTCATTGAGATTTAAAATTATTGTTTGAAATTGACAACATCAGCGTTTCCGATATCGTGTAGGAAATCAAAGGAAATAGTTCTAAAAATTTAACGACATGTTTCATCATTAACTGGGTTTCCGTACAAAAAAAACACATTGTCATTGCCTATAGATTTTTAAACGCTTGCATAATGGGATAATGAATTCACTTTGATCCCACGTATGCATGTGGATATAATATGTAAATACAGGGTCTCTATTACCACAACACAATCCACACACCGACTGAACCATAACACGGCATTTGGCACACCTGGTAAGTATTTTTGTATCTATTGATTCCATGTATAGTGAGGACTAGCCTAAGTTTGAAGCTTATAGCACAGGGTACAGAACGAATAATAAACTCTGTTCCCGCGATTTTCCGGATTTCTAGTATTATTTTCTCTATATTTCACATAACGTTGCAAATATGATCAGTAGATGTTTACACTCACTACGTAATGTGTTAGTAGTGGGTTTTCACCCAAGCTTATATGAACAATATATGTAGACGAAAAACTATTGATATGCAAATACGAACGTAAGCATGAATAGATGACAACTGTAAATCAACATAAACCTTATTAATCTAATTGACAATATTTAACGTTTTTGACGAAAGTCGACGTATGGAAATTAACATGACAAAGAGTAAGTACAAGTACTGGTACGATTTGGTTACGTAACTATGCTGCTCGACTACATTCTGGGGAGAAATCACCAGCGCGTTGAACTCCAAGTACATGCATAGATTTCTTTGACCACTTTTACGCTCCAGTTTTGCCTCTAAAAGATTGCCATAAAAGTGGCTTGTCAAAACCATGGAACCAAATCAGAACATAAATAGTACTTTTACCATTCTTTAGTTTCATTTTGAAAGTAACTCGGCCAGACAACCTAGGAATGCATGTGGAATGAGGATTAACGTTACGGTTTATTTGCCGCGAATATTTCGAACTTTTATTTTTATACATTGTACTTTGTAATTATTAGGACAGTACAATATTAGACGTCAGAATAGTCTCTAAGCACCTTTCCCCATCACACATTTCTACTCTTTGTCTTCATACAGTGTAAACCTTATGTTCAGGATGATGTAACATAATACTTCAATGTTTCAATTGACATCTCATTATAACTTGCATGCCAGCGTCTGACAACGTTAGCCAAAGACGTTGCGGTGTTATCAAATTGAGAGAACACCTGTTCTTAAAACCACCGGTCCCTGCAGTGTCTGAGCCCAACAACGATTTTTGATTGGTGGAATCGAAATATTTGCATATAGCATTACAGATGGTTGCAATGACGTTAAATACTATCAAATACTATCAATAAACTTGCACCAACTATTGATTGTTTCAAAAGAAAACTGAAGACACATTTGTTTTGTAAAGCCTACAGTTTGGATTAACCATCCAGCACCCCTGAACAGAACTTTGCCTGGATTTTGGCGCTCTACGAATTATTTTGATTGATTGATTGAATAGACTAATGGGTCTGTATTATTGTTTAGGTCGTGTTCATTCATGGTTAATGTCCATATTTGCATATTAATATCTCATTAACGAGGGGATCATAGTTAACCGTTGGTATACATGCTTAGCTGAAAACCAACTAATTGGACAAATAACACATGAATTTGTTTTAGCTATCTACTAATTAATACAGAGTTAGTAAACTCTAATAAGATGGCGATGAAGTAGAAAATAGGAAAAAACAGTGAAAGGAAACAATAGTTATGGTGGCAATATCTAAAAATTTATTGGAAATGTAGATAAATAATATTAGAAATCTGGAGAATCGCGAGAACAAAATTAATTATTCGTTCCGTACCCTGTGCTTATAGGCAGCGTTTTCACGACTTGGAGCTCATGGCAATGCACGCCACATATAACATTAACATTGTCTTCTCTTGTTGTAAGTAGAGTTGATGATTTAATAGGGTTTCCTCAACTTTTTATTGTAAACTTGTAGTTAAATAATGTCATCGAATATTTTATCAAACCTTGATACAAGGATACAAGGGTTGAGTTCTGATAGTATATCAAGTAATGGTAAAATATATTTCAGTAAGTAGAAGACTGTAGAATAATACTGGTAGCTTTATATGCAGCAAAAATTATCCCATCCCCAAAACCACACAAACTCAGCTTATTCCCCTTTAAGTTAGTAAACGAAAATATCATCATTATCATCATCATCATCATCATCATCATCATCATCATCATCATCATCATCATCATCAACAACAACAACAACAACAACAACAACAACAACAACAACAACAACAACAACAACAGCAACAACAGCAGAAACAACAACATTATCATCATCATCATCAACAACAACAACAACAACCACAACAACAACAACAACAATCATAAGCGAAACAAATTTGCCAAACATAATGCCAGTTTAAGTAACAAAATGTGATATACTTGATTTCAGAGAGAAGACATCTCTATTGATAGCTTGACCGACAGTAAAGATGAAATTCTATAAGCTGAAGTATAAAGTAGCTGTTCTTATTGTTATCCTTGTTCTTTGCGATGCCGGACGTTCGATTGCCGAGGAAAAGGAATCTTTACCGCAGAAGGGCAGAGATTTGTCTCCGTCTGACAGAGGTAAGCTCTGAGACTCCCAGTTAAAGGCGTCAACATCTAATCTAATGTAATCTAATCTAATCTAATTTTCTTATATAGGGCATTCCATATAACTATCCTAATGCGTTTTACAAAGCACAGAAAAACGAGTACAAACATGACGCCTGTGTCACGCTAGTCTTGCTGCTAGACCTTCGGGCTTTCTTCTGCCCTCAATAAAGCGATCTCCAGTCGCTTGTCGTATCGGAAGAAAGCCCGAAGATCTAGCAGCTAGACAAGTATTATGCCTGCACTAATAACAACACAGGGAGCCGGCTCAGGAACCATGTTATAAATAAACAAATAAACAAATAATTAGATATGCATGGGTAAATGGAAATATAATTTTAAATGGACAACTATCTATGATTTTCTATTGAATATCTTTTTTAGGCGTTCGTGTTTACATTTATAACATTTACAACTGCAACGTTTACAGTTGGCAACAATATGAAACAATCAAGTTGATAATATCAAATGAATAACAACCGAATTAAAAGTTAAACAATTTTATCTATTAAAGGGTCACAAGCTGGGTTTTATATGGCTGTTGGTGTAATTTTACAATTACTTACAAGTGGTATTTCGCTGCTTCAGCAGAAAAACAGCGAATTTCACAACACCATTCAGCTTTTTTGTTTGATACAATCACATAGAAAAAAAACAAGAACTACATATGCCATACCTCAGTAGCAAGATTATTTTTTTTAGCTACATTTAGTCTAAATGAAATAAACAATTTAAATGTACTGCAACTCCATGCAGACATTTGGGGCACCAATGTATTTCTTAGTATCAAACACCCGATTACTTGAAGGGTGCGTAAAATGTCCTTCACAGTGGTATGTGCAGTTCTTTTGACTCTCAAAGACAAAATGTAGCAAGAAACTGTACTATCTTACGGACGATCGCACAATATCACGAGCTCAACAAGCAAAGTTCCTTCGATTAGGTATGGGGGGGGGGGGGGTCTGGCTTCAATGCGGGCGCTGAACTTCATTTTCGCAATTCTAACCAAGTTTCGAAAAATTTCAATGATAACATTTTCTGTATTTACTACTGAGATGTTGATAAGGTGATAAAAAATTACTTCAAATGTAAAATACAGTGCTGAGTTTATGGTAGTATTTTGATGTGTTTACCATCATATCAGTAAACAGGTTCATAAGGTTGGAACTTCATGTTTACCGTCATGTATTTACCTTTAAGTTAGAATTGCACACCACTGCAGTTTTCATCAAGGATTACAGCATATATATATATATATATATATATATATATATATATATATATATATACGTGTGACATCATACTTGTAAACGTTCGTTTAGGTGGAGGAGGAGGGGTTTTTGTCCTAAATGAATGAATTTCGTTTATTGAGCTCGTGCTACATTGTGAATTTGTCCTGTAAACTATTATAGTATGCCCAGTATCTCATTGGTTTCTGTGTGTTTGTATCAAAGAGAAAAGCTGTACGCTATTGTGAAATTCGCTGCATGTGCTCTGGCTTGCGTGAATGTAGCTAATGTTGTGTTTGTGTTTTCTTCATAATCCATAGAAATTGGAGTAATGCCACAACCATTTTGGAAACGTGATTGTAATGGTGCAGACTGTCCCGCCTCCAAACCAGCTGACAAGGGTAAGAGTAGTTTCATTTTATAGATCGTGATTTTCCGGATTGGAAAACAATAAAATTAACGTAGGTTTATCATGGGTGCGCGTTATGCGAGGGGATTATAATTTTTCTCAAATTGTAAACACGCTGAACAGTATCATGGGAATCAAAATAATACAGGAGATCAGTGTTTATTATCAAATCCTAGTGGACATAAACTTAGTTCTTGCCTCTAAATATCGTTATTTTGATACTATATATTGTCGGAGCAATGGCTTATGTTATTAAGCGGATAGAAACGAAACGAAATGTAATGGAATGGAATGCAAAGAAATTGAACAAAACAAGCCAATTTGAAGATGAAATGAATTAAAGCAAACACCACTTCTCCCCCTCCCTTCTCCAAAAAATATATAATCAATAAATATAACCCCTTTCATGACAAACTATAAGCTCTTTAAATCCATGAGAAATCTTATATGTCACCACAAAGTGTGGTTTCTTAGGCTGCATTCACAAACATAAAATTAAGGAGACGTTGTGTCATGACACCTTTTTATTAATACACCCCCACTCGCACTCACACACACACACACACACACACACACACATACACACACATACACACACACACACACACACACACACACACATGTTGTAAAATATATCCCATTCTCGATTTCTCAAAAAGGGATGAAAGTATCCCCCATGCCTTCCCACATTATTATGTGTTGACATGTTATATTATAGCCGACCTGCCACCCTATGTAAACAAATTTTTCATATTTGATTCAAGATTGATAGATTTCTGACCCCACACTGAATGACTTTGTATCATAATCCCTCTTTATCTTACAGCACTTTTTCAAGAAACCTCTCCCCAAAATATCTTTCCAAGTGCTCCTCATCTTTAAAAGTTTCATATATCATTGTCTATTTCAGACGCAATGGCGCAAAGGAGGAAACGCATTGTAGAATGGTGGACCTGTGGCTGGTCATGTTAATGTTACGATCCAGAAATATGACACTTCGAATATTGGCATTTTCTCCCCAAAACTAACATATAAATTGACCTTTGTGCTACTTACTTACAAATAGGAGCTAACAACAGCATGGTTTACTTATATGTTGATTTAGCTACTAATTCTGTATTAATTATACTTATCTCTATCTAGTAGCTAACAATTGTCAAGTGAGTTGATTAAACAACATAGATTAGTACTTTGTAGACAAGATAACTTGTTGATTATCTAATTCAGATTATTACCTAATTTTCCAATAGCGTGATCAACACTTGTCTTACACTTTGAAATTTACATATGGCATGATCTTAAATCTCAATCTTAAATATTCTGTGGAAAGTTCACCATGTCTTCTAGAACAATGAATCTAGGTGAGAGATAAGTTATTTATGGCAAATTATATTTAGAATGAGAACTAGAACTTCTCTGTTAGGGACTTGGAGAAATAAAGACACTTTAGATTTTGATTTACAACGCAACTGTTGGTGTGCGGTGTCTCTCTCTGTCTGGGTGTAAAAGCGTATGTATGATCCGAGTGACGATAGCTGTGGGGTTAATTCCTAAATTAGACAAGGTCATTAGTTCCCAATCTGATTAAAATCTGATGCTGTGAAAGCGGCTAGATGTCATTATTTACCCCTCTTTCCATCGTGTTGTGATGCATGCTTTCGAGTAGCTAATCAGGATAAGCTTTACATTGGCAGCTGTGCACACTGGAAAAATTGAAAAAAAGAGCAATCGATCTACCTTTAAGCTTACTCAACACATGAAGGTCAACACGTACGGAGACTCTATCTCTGAATGATTTTGAAAGAAGCTTGTGTGTGATGATTGCTTGTAGAAACCTTATAAGATCCTTGAGATTTAAACGGGATTGTCTATTATTACACACGGTCAGATTTTTGATGGCGATGATCACCCGGAACAAAATAAATGTCACAACACGATGGGGTAAATAAAGACATCTAGCCACTTTCCCAACATTAGTAGAAAGATAGTTAGAGTGGAGAATTGTTTACGTTCTGCCGATCTACCTACAACTAAACTACTTAGACACCAAACTTTAACATTAAGCAACCCCAGAACGTAACAGTAAAACAACTAGTTTATATAGAGAAACCAAAATATGGCGCGCGCGCTAGAGAGAGAAAGAGAGAGAGAGAGAGAGAGAGAGAGAGAGAGAGAGAGAGAGAGAGAGAGAGAGAGAGAGAGAGAGAGAGAGAGAGAGAGAGAGAGAGTGAGAGAGAGAGAGAGAGCTATTTGTGATGAGAAGCTTAACCGTAAAGTCTGTGAAAGAATCTACTAAACATTTATTATTAAACTGATTGACATTTGTAAGAATTATTGTTCACTTTTATTTTAAGTTTGGTTGTTGGTTTATCTTCTAATGTGTGACTTTTATCATGTTCAGCAACTAAAATAAAATCAAGACAAATTGGTTATTTGTCAAATCAATATGATGTATGCAAGTTTTATATGTGTAGTAAGCGGTCGGAAATGAAGTGAGCCATCAGCGATGAGGGTGGGTAACAAAGACTAATGTGTAGTGCAGCAGCTCACCATAGATTTTCTATTTCCATGATGCATTGCATGAGATGATGTCACTCATTTGGTTACATTTTGGCTTTTGAAACAGTATTTTTATCGCTAAATAATGGAAAGATATAAGTTTATTGACCAGTTTACTTGGAAACTCCGGGCACAGACACTGACCCCTCTGTGTGTACGCCCGCACACGCACACGCACACACACACGCACACACACATAGCGTTATAAGGAGAGGCACGCAATATACTTATCTTAGATCACACAACAGGTTCATATAAGGGAATAGACATATATTACAGGGGAGTGGTTTACAACTTTTACCTTCATCACATTGAATTTCCCTGTGTATCCCCTAGGTCTAGCAGTTAGATTACTTATGTTCCATGACCGCATATGTATTCTATACTATATTCAAATATAGTGTTTTTATGATTTTCTTTTCTCAGTTCCGTATGTTATTGATAGAGGTTGTAGCAGCTGATGTAGCCATCGCTTTCATAATTGTTATCCGCTTTACTGGGAACTTCAAAATTGAGATACGGGTACTATTGAAGATGATCATAATTTATGTTGTGAATTTCACAAGACCTGAATGTCAACAACCAGCTGTTCTACTCTGATTGGTCCATTTTAAAAAGAAACCATTCAGATTGGTCCATTTTGAAATGAATTACCTTTAGATATTTTTTGTAATTCCACTTTTTAGATGTTTTATCTCTTTACTTAGAAAATGGTGATTATTGTGTTACTTTCACTTGCCAAGTTATAGAACTCCAACACAATATACAGCATATGTCCCCATATGCAAATCAAAGACAATCTGCCACAGTCCTGCCCAGCAGAGCTCAATGAATCACCACTTGACTGTACTAGATAATGAAGAGCCAAAAACTAAACACTTGTCTTTTTGATAACCTCCTTTCTTAGCTGCAGTTCAACACATTTTGTGATGAAATATTGTGATGGCAAATGTGCAAAATTTTGAAGAAGTAGGGGCATGTGTTTAATTGGTAAATACTTACAATAAAATGATTGATTTTCATGTTTTGATCATTTAGATTAAAGCTGCGCTACCTGCCAATTGAATAAATTATTTTCTTGAAGTAACCGACTATATATTCATTAAACATTGGTCAGTTTCTTATTTTAAAAAAAAGACATTGTATCTGTTAATTAGTGGGCAGCATTATTTGTAGGTGGTGTAGTGACGAGTTTAAATCTTGAGTAAAAGCTTGGTTTTGAATATCACCTGCATTAGTTTGTAAATGTAGTATTATTTAGCGATCAGACAACCACAATGTCTTCACTGAAAAGTATTAAAATACCAATAATCCGACATTGTACATGTTAACCAGGGGTCAAGCTGCAATAACAATAACTTGTTTATTCGTGATCACCGTTGAGGGCGCTGATTTTGTGCAGCTTCTGTCGCTTTAAAGTTGTTACAAAATTACCAAAAAAAAGAGTTGATTATTCACTGTAACAAATTCGTGTATACCTTCTTACCCAGATCTTGTTTGACATGTAATCAGACCCACACTCTTTTAATTGTATTTTTTTTTATCAAGTCTGATAGTAAGATCATCACACAATCCCAAACACAAAATACAGGATTTATTTTCCGACCGTTCCACGTCATAACAAGTGTGATGTCATTGATTCAGCAGTACTTTAAATATGAGTTGGAACATGCAAAAATTGGTGGCATAAAGGTGTGTCGTGAACCTAAAATGCTGGCAATAAGATATAAATATTTGATGAATAGGTCATGGATCAAATTCTAATAATCTGAGTCTGTCATTTTTCTGTTGAAATCCATGTAGGCTTTTCTGTAAGTTTTGCACTTAAGTGATTGTGTAATTTATTTGAGGCAAAAGTTGTAATAATTGTGATTTTGAAGTAACTCAATTCAGAAATCCCGTGACTATAGGATAGAGTAAAAACTGAGACAGTGTTCCAGTTGCATCTGCTTGGGCTTGAATACATACAGCATAGTTGATTGTAGTTTATTAATTTCAAAATCAAAACCAGGGATTAATGGTGAACCACCAGTGTAACGTCTTAGTGTGCAAATTTCATATTACCATTTCTAGAAAGTGTAACGGTTTCTATGACAATCCATGAGAGCATTCAGTAAAATGTACTGAAAAGAAATGTTGGAATTGTTGAACCTTTTAATTCAAGAAAGTATCACAAAATAACCAAATGAATGTACTATTTTATCACATCTTGCATTTACTAATCTCACTGGTTTGTTTTCATGTAATAAACCATAAGGTTGTGAGTTGGTGTGTGGGACAATAGTATATTCATATTTGGGGGTTTAGTTTTCTTTTTATATATAATAAAAAGATAGAATTTTAGTTCTTTCGAAATGATAGAATTTTGGTTCTTTTAAAAAGACGGAATTTTACTTCTCAATTCACGAACTCAAAATGATCTGTTGTTAATTTTGACTCGTTTTGTACATATTTATGTTATCACCCTTGTAGTTGAACCTTCGGATTTCGACGATAGACACAAAAATATAAAACATTGTTGCAACATGTTGATATAGCAGTGATAAACTATTGAATAGACTTTGGTTAAATTACAGTCTTAGTAGGGAGGCGTCTCTGAGAACTAGTTTATTTAAAGTTCTATGAACTTGCAGTGCTGTTTTGGGACTTCTAAATGTTTACACTGCATTGATCATAGTGTGATTAGAATTGCACAATAGAGGAACTGCTATCACCCCACTTGTGTAATCTAGAATTTACAAGTAAAAACTCTTTTGTTGATGACGTTCAGTCTTACAAGTAAACTGATCTATAAGTTTATATCTCTTTCCATTATTTAGTGATAAAAATATTGTTTCAAAAGCCAAAATATAACCAAATGAGTGACATCATCTCACGCAATGCATCATGGAAATAGAAAATAGCGTCAATCGCGTTGTAGCACAACTGTACATTTAAAAAATGCGTATCCACATGCTGATCGATGCTAGGTATAGGTGTTCATTTGCAGTTTCTTATGTAGCCATGTTGTTATATTTGCAATATACGCGATCATTAGGCTGTGGCTATGGGCATGATGTTGCTAGACATATTTGCATACATTGTTTGAATGTTCAGTCACTTGTCTATGAATCCCTGATGTTATCTTTGTGATATACATGTACATCATGATATGGCTGTTGCTATGGGCGTGGTCTTCTTGCTAAGTAAATTTACATACATTTTTGGAATGTTTATTCACTTGTCTATTAATCCCCGTCATCTTTGCAATAAATGCGATTATTTGGCTGTTGCTGTGGGCGTGGTCTTGTTGCTAGGCATATTTGCATACACTTTTTGAATGTCACTTGTCTAAGAATCCCAGTTATCTTTGTGAAGTCCATCTTTTGGCTGTTGCTATGGGCGTGGTCATGCTTGCTAGGGGTATTTGCATACATTTTTGAACGTTTACTCACTTGCCTACCAGATGATGTTATTTTAGCAAAATATACTGGCATTTGGTTGTTGCTAAGGGCGTGGTCATGGTTGCTAGGGCCAATTGTGTCAAAACCTTTTGAATAAAATCTGCAGAATAACACTTCTAGAAACATCTCACCAAATTTCAGTCTCATTGGCCAAGTACTTTTTGAGATATAAATTTTTTGACCAAAATCACCATTAAATTTCATCCCAATCTGGTCAGTAGTTTTAGGATTAAAGAATTTTGACGGAAAAGACACATTTTAGCCCTTATTTGCATACCACTGATAAATTCATCTCGTTCTGAACAAATATTAACCTACACATCCCTGAGAATGCTCCCACTAAAACTGTAAACCAATCTGCCCAGTAGTTTCCGAGTTCAAGTTTTTTGACTAAAATCAATTTTTTTGACCAAAATCACACACCGGTGGTAAGATCATTTTGATTTGAACAATACACCAACCCAATATCATGGCAATTGGTCCAGCGGTATTTGACTTTAAGTTGTTTACACACACACACGCACACACACACGGACACACAGACAGACACTTTGCCATGCCTATAGCACTACTGAACCTTATCAGTTCAGTTGTGCTAAAAATTGACGGTGAGCCGCTGCACTACACATTACCCAGCCTCACCGCTGATGGCTCACTTCCTTTCCGTCCACTTACTACACATATAAAACTTGCAAACATCATGTTGATTTGACAAATAGCCAATTTGTCTTACCTTTATTTTAGTTGCTGAACATGATAAAAGTCACACATTAGAAGATAAACCAACAACCAAACTTAGAATAAAAGTGAACAATAATTCATACAAATATCAATCATTTTAATGATAAACGTTCAGTAGATACTTTCATAGACTTTCCGGTTAAGCTTCTCATCACAAATATCTTATTTCTCTCTCCATATTTTATTCTCTCGAATTTGTACCCAGAAATGGCAAAGATGTACGAGAAGAAAGGTGTTCAGAGAATATTGAGCGTATATAAGTGTATCATATATACACATGTTATTGGCATGTTGCAACGTTGTCAGGAATCGGCCGACTTGCATCAATTCTACGCGTTTGTCTTAGCATGGTACCCAGCCACACAGCCAATAGATATTACTTTGACTCGATGGCGTCCCTATGTCTGAAATAGACAATGATATAGGAAATGAAGAGTACTTGAAAATATATCTTTGGGGAGGGGTTACTTGAAAAAAGTGCTTGTTAGATAAAGGGGAATATGATAAATAGTTGGGGTTGGAAATTGATCAATCTTGAACCAATAATGAAAAATGTGTAGGGGAGGGCTGGAAAATCTTCATCTTTTGTGGTGTTTGTTTTACTTCAAATTGGATTGTTTTACATGTATTTCATTTCATTGTGTTCCATTCCATTCCGTTTCGTTTCGTTTCATTTCGTTTCGTTTCGTTTCTATCCGCTAAATAGTATAAGCCATGCCTCCACCAATGCGCAGTATCAAAATAACGATATTTAGAGGCAAGAACTAAGTTTATGTCCACTGGGATTTAAAAATAAACGCTGACCTCCTGTATTATTTTGATTCCCTGGAAACTGTTCAGCGTGTTTACAATTTGAGAAAAATTATAATCTCATTGCATAACGAATGATAAACCTACGCTATTTTTATTGTTTTTCTATAATAATAATAATAATATGCAATTAAACTACACTTACCCTTGTCTGGCAATGAGGTGGAACTGTCTGCGTCATTACAACCATGTTTCAGATGTCCTGGCGGGACTATTCCAATTTCTATGGATTTTGAAGAAAATACAAACACGACATTAGCTTCATTCACTCAAGCCAGGGTACATATAGCAAATTTCACAACACCGTTCAGCTTTTTCGTTTGATACAACCACGTAGAAACCAATAAGAGACGAGTATACTACACTTTTAAAGGCCAATTCCACAATGTCGCACAAGCTCACAATGAACAAAGATCATTCGTTTAGGGCAAAACCTCCTTCCCCTACACCTACAATAACGTTCACAAATGTTACATCACACGTTTATATGTATGATATAAACCATGATAAAAACTGCAGCGGTCACATGACTGCAATCTATGCAATGTAAAAACTTGATGGTAAACATTAAGTTCCAACATTATGTTCCTGTTGACTGAGGTGCTGGTAAACACGTCAAAATACTACCATAAACACAACACTGTATCTCACATTATAAATTTTTATCACCTTATCAACACCCCAGTAGTAAATACAAAAGGTGTTATCATTTAAGGAGTGAAAGTTTTTAAAACTTGGTGAGAAGTGCATTGACGCCAGACCCTCTCCCTCCCTAAACGAACGAAGTTTGCAAGTTTAGCTTTGTGTGATACTGTGCGATCGTCCCTAAGTACCAGGATTGAATGAGAGTGATTAGTACAGTTTCTTGCTACATTTTGTCAAATGAACAACACATGCCACTGAAAATGATATTTTACGCATCCTTCAATTCCTCGGGTGTTTGATAATAAGAAAAAACATTGGCGCCCGAATGTCTGCATGGAGTTGTAATACATTTAAATAGTTTATTTCACTTAGACTAAATGTACCTAAAAAGAGTATAATCTTGCTATTGAAGTGTGGCATATGCAGTTCTTGTTTTTTTTCTGTGTGGTTGTATCAAACAGAAAAGCTGAAGGGTGTTGTGAAATTCGCTGTATTTCAGCTGAAGCAGCGAAATACCTCCTGTAAGTAATTGTAAAATTACGTCAACAGCCATATAAAACCCAGCTTGTGACCCTTTAATAGATAAAACTGTTTAACTTTTAATTCGGTTTTTAATGTTACTAATGTGAATTTGACAGCTGAATTCGCGTATTTACCTTCTTGGTGACTTTAATATAGACTTAATGAATAATAGAAATTGCTACTGTAAATGTCTTACCGACCTAACAGCAGATCACCAGCTTAGACAACTAATTAATGATCCCACTAGGACAACTGAACACTTACAGACACTTATTGATCATATCTTTAATTACATCAGGGACGTGTGATAAGGTATCGTCTTCTGGTGTTATGTCGATTGGTATTAGTGATCATGACCTTATCTATTGTGTCCACAAAGGTCATGTACCTATAAAACCACCTCCTAAAATTATCCACACAAGAGTGGAAAAAGTTTGATAATGGGCTTTCAAACAAGAACTCATATACTTTCCACGGTGTGTATTAGAAGTGTTTGACCACATAGATGACTTCTGGGAAAGTTTTAAGAGCATAACATGTAATATTTTTGATAAGCATGTCCCGAAATAACTAGTGGTAATGCTATGCCTTGGGTCACTGATGAAATCAGAACACTGATTTATCAGCGAGACTACTTCCAAAAAAGCAGGTAGAGAAATTCATATATGCTCAGAGAGAAATACAAATACTAGAGAAATCAGGTGAATGTATCTATAAGAAATTCCAAAAGAGAACACTATGATGGATTGATTCCAGAAAACCTCCATAAACCCGACATGTTATGGCAAACACTTAAACAGATTATTCCACAAAGTCAATGTAAAGATATGCATGACCTGTACATTGATAACAAGATCGTAAATGAATCTAAATGTATTATATTCTGTATTTAATGAATTCTTTAGTGTCATAGGTGCAAAACTAGCTTGCAAATTGTCCTCAGTAAACCTTAGTAACACCTGTCAACCAAATGATGTCGAACAGGTAGTCCACTCGCTTTTGAAAAGATATGTGCAGCTGACGTTGAAAGGGAACTCAACATAATACTTTCTATCAAGAAAGCTGGAGGGATTGATTGCATACCCAGTAGGTTTTGCAAACTCGCTGCCTCCGAGATTGCTCGTCCCTTAAAATATCTATTCAACTTTTACTGTCCAAGTGGAAATAGGGGAAAGTTTCTTCTATCTTCAAGTATGGTGGTAACACAAACCCGTCAAATTACAGACCTATTACAGTTCTGCCTCGAAAAGTGTGTACGCAAGCAACTCTATAAACATATCCAAACACATGATCTATTAAACCAGTACCAGTCAGGCTTAAGACTTGAACACTGAACAAGCGAGTATATGTCTTAAACAACAATGAAAATGGGCTTTTAGCCGGGATTGTATTTCTTGATCTAAAGAAATTGTTCGACACTGTCGATGCCAATATACTTTTATATAAGGTATCTAAAATTGGTGTCAATGATGTGGCCCTAATTTGATTTAAGGATTATATCACAACAAGAAAGCAGAGTGACTGTCTAGATGGAGCACCAAATGAGTCACTCCCACTTGAATATGGTGTACCTCAAGGGTCCATACTTGGCCCTTTACTCTTTTTTGTTTTTATAGACAGGTTGCTGAGTGTTGTTTCTGAATGTAAAGTAGTTTTATGTGCTGATAAGACATCGCTTTCCTATGCAAGTAAGGATGTCAGTGAAATTCAGCGGACATTAAACACTTTCCTAGGTAGTGTCAACACATGGCTGTCTGATAATAGACTTACTTTAAATGTAAGCAAAACTAGAAGTATTATGCTACTAGGTACGTCCAAACGTCTGGATCTATGTGCATCTAAAGTCCTTGACATACAGATAGCAGACCAAATGGTAGGACATGTCCAGGCTTTCGAATACCTTGGTGCCTGGATTGATTAAACTTAAATTGGGAAACGCCCATAACTAAGATCTGTAGCAAAATATCGCAAAGGCTGGATGTGCTTAGGAGGGTAAGACCATATCTTACATTTGATTTTACAAAGATGCTTTATAATGCGATGGTACTGCCACTGTTTGACTACACTGCAATAGTATGATCAAACAGTGGTACGACTTTGCTCGCCTGACTTCAGAGGCTCCAAAATATAGCAGCCAGGATACTCTTTCAGTGTGGGCCTAGGACACGCTCTTTTACTGATATATTAGCGAGCATAAATTAGTTGTCATGTAATTGAACGTTTTGCTTTTCAAAAGGCGTGCGTTTATTTTAAATTTCTTCATAAAAAGGACGATATGACAAGCAACCGACGGTCGCTTTATCGAGGGCGGAAGAAAGCCCGAAGGTCTAGCATGAGACGGGGTACGGGCGTCATGTTGGCGTACACTTTTAACTGGGAATCTCAGAGCTTACCTTTACCCAACTGCTTCCCGACCGGCTTAGATTCCTTTTCGTCGGAACTTCCGGCATGGCAAAGAACAAGAATAACAACAAGGACAGCTACTGCATACTCCAACTTACAAAATTTCATCTTTACGATCGGTCAAGCTTGATGATCTGAAATCAAATCAAATAAATTTTGTTACTTAACCGGCATTACCTTTGACGAATAATTTGCATCAAATTCGCTTACAATTATTATTATTATTGTTGTTGTTGTTGTTGTTGTTGTTGTTGTTGTTGTTGTTGTTGTTGTTGTTGGTGGTGGTGGTGGTGGTGATAATGATAACGATGTGGTTGTTGCTGTTGTTGTTATTGTTGAGCAGTTTTTCCTTCATTATTTTAAAGGGGCATAAGCTAGGTTTGTGTGGTTTTGGGGATGGGGACATTTTCGATGCATAAAAAACTACCAGTATTATTCTACGGTCTTCTACTTACTGAAGTATATTTTACCATCACTTGCTATATTGTCAGATCTGAACCCTTGTATCAAAGTTTGAAACATAAAAGGTTCGATTATAAACTTTATTTGAAACATAGAGAAAACAAATATTAGAAATCCGGAAAATCGCGAGAATAAAATTGATTATTCATCCTGTAACCTGTGCTATAAGCTTACAACTTGAGCTAGTCCTCACTATACATGGGATCAATAAATACAAAAATACTTACCAGGTGTGCCAAATGCCGTGTTATGGTTCAGTCGGTGGGTGGATTGTGTTGCCGTATCTGAGACTCTGTACTTATATTATACTCGCATACAAATACCGCGTGAGATCAAAGTGAATTCATTATCCCATTGTACCCTAAGTTTAAACCACAGGAAATAACAAAGTGTTTTTTGTGTACGGAAAGCCAGGTAGAACTGAAAAATAAGTCGTTCAATATCCTTATTTTGAGAACCATTTCCTAAAGGTTAATTAGTTAATTAGTACGAAGAGACATTGATAACGTGCTGAGTTTCCAACGATGATTTCACATTTGAATGAAAACAGAAAACGTGTGATTAAAAAGATTGAAATACTTTTATGTCCTCAGTCATTCTCAGGTTTTAGTATCATTTCCTATAAAAATGATTAGCACAACGGAATGTTTATAAAATTGTCAGTCTCACACGATTACATGAATTTAGCCTTTAGAAACTCATAAATGAAATGTCAAACAGAAACCTACACGATATAAGCCTTACTTAGGGAGTCTTCAGTAATTACAAGGGGATGAGAAAGAACATTGGGAATTGAGACTCAATCCATTGCCTAAAATGTAAATCCATCTTTCTGAAATTGGTCTTTCCTCAATTTCGTATCTCTAAACTATGAAATATTATTGAAACATAGCTTAAAATGATATCAGTCAATGTATCAATGCATTAGATCCCACAGCTGCCACCGCATTAATAATTCTAAAGGTGTTGGTTGTTTCCCATAACTACCACCAATTGACGGTGAATATATGTGTAAAAACACTTTATTAAGTAATACTCTGTTTGGATCTAACTGGCATAACTAAATGCCAGAACTCTAAGACACTAGATAGGTGCACTACTGACATTATCAAAACAATGATTAACATTGCTGCTTTACGCAAAATCTCACCACACTGTTTCCCCTTCACAACCGTGAGACATACCCCTCTCCTAACACCACAACTAACAATTGATTCACTGGAAGGTCGTCAGGAGCAATTTGACTTATGTGTCCTGCTATATTGCAGTACAACAGTGGCAATATGTGGCGACAGTAGTGGCAGCAATCGGGTGTCGAAAATCACAAAATAATGCCAAGTTAGATAATACAGTGTGGTCAAGTACAATGTGACCTTCCCCTAGTACAATTTTTCTAAAATATGACCCTCTCCTAGAAATGATTTGTAAGACATTAACTACACCCATTCTCCCGGGCCTCCCTATCTGTATTACTAATGTCTACCTTACCAACACACTCTACCAGTATATCACAAAAGTACATCATCAGTGATAACCTTTAGGAAAACGTCATACCACTAATTGCCATGGTGAGAGTGAAATTATTAACTTTTTAATGAGTTTTTGTCTTTTGTCACGCATATATGCAGTTCAATTTCCTAAAAAGCAATTCGTGTAGTATAGTGTTGTTTAAAGAATATCGTGACCGAATTATTTAAATTTAGATAGAAATCAGAGTTTTTGTTTCGTGCAGACATTATGACGCCCTCTAAATCATTTTGGACCCATCTTGACCTATGACACTTGCATTTGGCTTATTGTTTCCCGAATGATATGTAATTTACCGGAAAGGATTGATTTTGATGAAAGTTCGCATTATAAATCATTTATTTAGTAGTTGTTCTTTCCAATTTGCTGTTTCAATTTACTACTGATGTTGGATACTCATGATCAGTACCGGCTTGATAATTCCATCCACTCCAACCACTGCTCCTACAGTATATTAAACGCCGGATAATCTTGATTGCTCTTAGGTTGCCACGCTAGCATAATTGTCCTTGCCATGGCGACCTGTGGCTGGCATTGAATTCTGTCGACTACGTTATTGGACTGCGTAGTTTTGAACTTCAGTATCTCAAATTCCTCAAGTTTAGTTAATGCTTGAAGCCTGATTGTGTACCGCAGTCAAATCCAAGGATGCCAAACGAACTTTAGGTCTCGACCAAGCTAAGAGAAATTGCATTTTGGTTATAGTAGTACACATCTATTTATTTTCTGTGTAATATTTATATATCCACAGTAGACAGTTTTCTTTGAATTTTAACCAAAACTCTTAAAGGCGTCGCCATTGAAATCCGCCCAACATTTTTGCAAGTTACCTCACTGATTAGCTACCAAAACATACATACATACATGTCTCATACATATAAATACATACATACATACATACATACATACACACATACATACATACATACATACATACATACACACATACACACATACATACATACATACATGTACATACATACACCCCTCCCCTCTAGCTATCACAAAATCAAGATTGAAAGAGAAAACTGGCTGCTGGCTAAATATTTTCAAGTACTGGTTATAGCCCACTGTGAGACCTACTTTGCAAAGCCCACATCTATTTGTAGAGAAATGTCTTATTGTTATGTATGAATGCTGAAGATTTCCACGCTTAGTTTAATGTAGTGTACCTTATTGCACATATTTGAAGTGTGCGCGTGAGTGTTGGGGGGGGGGGGGGCTACGAAAATTCTTGGGTTCATTTCGGGAGAGGGGTTGGGGTGCGACATTGTTTTGACAAAAGTATTTTCGGCCCCCCCCCCGTCAATTCTGACCCCGACCTAAATTTAGATGTACACACACACACATGTATATATTACAATGTAACATATTATTTATATTTTGCACAGAAACGTGGTGGTAATTTCGTGATAGCAACATGTAATGTACACAGTCGCAATAGTTTTGTTAATAATTAATCTATATGTTTGTATTATTCAAAAGTATGATTGATGACATTCCAAATAAGAAGGAACCAATTATAAATCTTTGTCGTTAAATTCACACATTAGCCATTTCTTAGAGATCAAAACAAATTTTATTTGTCAAGACAAACACAACATTAAGAAAACTTTCAACTATTCAACTCTTAAGTGACAATACAAAATCAAATGTATAAAACTTTAACGTTGCTAACACTACTAGTCTCAGATTTAGTTGCCTGCATATATACAATGATATCAGCATAGAAAATACAGCTTTATGGCGGCAAGACTTGATATTTTATGATTTTCAGTCCGAATATGTTGGGGTTGTACTTAGTAAGTTATAGCATGGAAGTATAACCCACAGGCCTGTGGGTTATACTTCCATGGTTATAGCAAGCAAGCAAGCAAACTAAACCAATAAAACGACAAAGGAAATGCCTCGGAAATTGCACACTTTCAGTATTCTGCTATCATATTCAATGACATGTTCAGACTGTTCTAATACACAGCTTGTTATGATAGCAATTAGAGTAAATGTGTTTCTAAAACTACGAGTAAACACAAACAATAAAAAGAAACTAAACATGATTATAAAATCAAAGAGCAATCTCATAGTTCTGTCATTTTTGTCGAAGACGGTATCAATCATCTGAAAGCTTATGCTACTACTTGCGGAGTTTGTTCTAAAGACGCGCTCCCTTCCATTTGCACTGACGGTAATTCAGACGATAATGGTGTAAGTGCTGTGACTGGATTATTTATTTATTACTGTTTAGGAGTCCGCTATTTTTATCCGAAGGCTATGACAAGAATTGAGAGTTCAGAATTGAGGGCACGACAATTTTTGGGCGTGTGAACAGGGCTGCGAAACTTTCTTGACCCAAACAATTTCTCCCCCCATGCCGTAATTTCTGATCTTTGCCTTGGGTAAATGGATTTATGTTTATTTGCCACGGGTGTCGGGCAGCGTGAATTTTCGAGGCCTGAGCAATACACTCTAACGATAGCACTTGTTGTTTGATTGACGATATGAAATCTTCACATATGTAATCCAATGTCTCTTCCATGTAGCGATGTCTAGTTATATTCCAGTATAGTTCTCTTGAATTTGATAGCCATCGTGACACTAGCCGCCAAATTTTGTTCACAATTGATGCGTGTTTCAACTTCATCTCAGTCACTGAGGGCAATATTAACTTCATATCATACACACTGTCGTAAAATGTGGGGAAAGTTAAAACTGTCATGCCTATATTCAACAGTTAACGTTCCTCTAACAACTTTGTCCTGCATGAAAAGTAGTGGTCGAGATTTATTCCCATACTCCAGAATTTCATGATCATTTGTTAATATATATAATTAAATCATGAATTATATGCAGTATTTAGGGTAACATTACTCCCCCATTAAAATGAAATTGTCCAGAGATTGTTTTGATCTCATTTGTAAACACAGTCATGTACTTGCTTCCTGTAACGATTAAACATTGCTTACAGATAGAGCGACCACGTACTGGGTTGACAATCAAACACTTATTTTACACCTGGTATGAACGTTTTAATTGAATGGGACAATTACCTTTACCTCCCTGTTAAAGCGTTAAAGGTTGTATTAAGCACTGATCCACCAGAAGTGAAACCAAAATTGAAACGCTTGTCTGCTAGATATGTTGTCATGTTGTTTATTCTTCCTTGATCTGCAAATATTTCAGGTAGATTGGTAGAAGTACATAAGCTGGCAGCAACAGTTTCCTAACTTCAGGAGTAACAACACTGTTGGTATGTGTAGTATCAAAACAAGGCCATCTATCAACCATATTCCAGAACTCTGAGAGGTAGAAAGGGGTCAGTGGCAACAATGGGTTATTGCGATCACAGCTTCCCTTAAGAAGCTTCCTCCAGTCATCCAGATGAAGAGCCTTGAGGCCATAACCACGAAATAGGTCTTGAAAGTCTATAGTTTGGTGGTTGAAGATGTGGTATACATTTGGACTATCTTGACGGTTGGTGTGAACATACATCGCAATGCCCAATGAGGCTTTGGAAACATAGTCGACTGGTACCAGGTCGTATGGGAAGCTTATATCTGGATATGCACCAAGATTTATCATACCCATCAGAGTAGCAACAAATAGATCGTTGTTTGGACCTGCACCATCTGTGCTTCTTCCAGTTACTCTTCCTGGACGGATAATTGCCCCAGGCAGATACTTCAGTGCTTGTTGCATGACAGAATCGGCAACCCATTTACTCTTGCCATAACCTCCAATTATGGTATCAGCTGATCCGAGGGACATCTCCTCTGTGGCTGTCAATGGACCTTTAGATGGAAACAGGAATACACTGAGGGAGGAGATATACACCATGGTCTTCACACGATATGTTGAGGCCAATTTAATGATTTCTTTGACACTGTTTACGTTCACATTTCGGTGCTCTTTGTAAGACTGATTGTAGTTTACATAGGCTCCATTTGCGATGACAAGGTTGATATCTCTGCAAAGAATGTCATAGAGCTGACTATCTTGTATACCCAACCATGGTTTGCTGAGATCACCAACTATGACCCGAATCCTCTGCCTGTAGGCATCCTTCCATAACCCATATTTCAATAATGCCTCTTTGATTTTGGTCAGCCCTGTTGATTCAGACAATGTTCGGACCAGACAGAAGACAACAGCCTTGCTTGTTTCCAGGATTTCCATCAGTAAGAAGGAGCCAAGGAACCCAGATGCCCCTGTCAAGAGAACAGAGTCTAGTGTACTGGTTTGTGGTAAAAGAGATACGTTTTCTTTCAGTCGCGTCTCCTCATCCTCTCGAAATCTAGCATCCTCAATCAGATGAGATAAAGTTTCATCCATATCTGTCGTCTCTAATTTTCCCTTTGTGGCAGAGATACCATTTCTACGTAGTTGATGTATCAGGCTTTCCATACCTTCGAGTGTTGTGTGTTTAAAGAGATGGTTGAATGGAATTTCGATCTGTAGATTTTCCTTTATTTCTCTTTGTAAAAACACGTATCTCAGGGAGTTTCCACCTAAATCTTGGAATGAAGACTTCCTGGTGATTTTTCTGTGGGGAGGTAGTCCTAGTACTTTGCGCCAGATTCCTACCAGTGTCTGTTCCATATGTACTTCACATTCACTTCTTCCAGGGTCAGACTTGTCTATAAAATGGGTTTCATCTTTGCTGCATCTGTAACATGACAACTCAGCCATGGAGTTTCTGTCGATCTTGTCACTAAAGCTTCTTCTAAACTGTGTCGCTTCAATAGAATTAATTGTACTTGGAATCATACATTTAGGCAGTTTGTTCTTCAGTGACGTCTTGATTTCATTGAAATCTAAACCACAAGGTGATACAAATGCTCGTAGCGAGGAATTACCATCCAGACATTTATGAAGAACCACAACCGCCATTTCTACTCCATCAACTCTCAACAATTCTGCCTCGATCTCGTCTAGCTCAACCCTTTGTCCATGAACCTGAACTTGTCGGTCACCCCTCCCAAGGAAGTACAACATGCCATCTAAGTCCTTAGTGGCTATATCACCAGTTTTATAGTAAGTATATTGCATCCCATCACTCTTTTCCAGTTTTACAAAATGCTCCTCTGTGCGGCTAGCTGCATGCCCTATATAGCCGTTCGCAACACCAGGTCCACCAATGAATATTTCCCCAACTTCATTGGTCAAAACTGGTTTGTGTTTTACATCAAGTATAAGACACTCAACGTTTCTTATTGGTTGACCAATTGGAATAAATAAGCCCTCACCATGACCAGTGTTTTGGTGGTGATAAATGGTGGTACAAACCGTAGCTTCTGTTGGACCATATGCATTGTAAAACCGACAGTTGGGTCTACTCCATATCCCTGCAACTTGCCGTGGACATGCCTCGCCAGCACAAACTATATTTTGTAAAAGAGGGAAGTCTTCGGGGTTGTAAGTCGACAAGAGAGTTGGTGGTAATGTTATAGTCGTTACTTCTAATGCGTTCATAGACTTCACGAATTCCAAACCAAGCCTTTCCTCTTCTTGAAGAAGTACAAGTCTTCCCCCTGACAGGAGAGCCGTGAAAATCTCGGAAATGGTTGCGTCAAAACCTATGGATGCAAACTGACAAATTGTGTGACTTTGATCAAGATGCCATGCCTCGATCTGTGCGGTTATCATGTTTACTACGCCTCCTTGCATGATTCTTACGCCCTTTGGTAAGCCTGTTGAACCCGATGTATACATAACATAACACATGCCTTTGCACGCCAAAGCAAGAGTATCCCTTTCGCATTTGGATGCTCGAAGATTTACAAAAAGTTTCTGTACATATACATGTAATGAGGGATTGCATTGGTCAGCCATATTGTAGTCTTCAAACACCACATGTTGAGAGCAGATCACCATTAACGGTTTTGCATCATTAAGAATGAAGCCTGTGCGCTCTGTAGGGTAGTTTGTAGGAAGGGGTAAAAATCCCAGACCAAGTTTTAGCACTGCCAGAACACTAATCACATAGGCAAAACCGCTTTCCATATGAAGACCAACTAGAGAACCAGCTATATCCATGTTGTAAAAGTGCATGTTCAATACTTGAGTTATATCAGCTGCAAGTTTGTTCACTGCATCTTTTACCTCTGCATAGGTCATTACATTTTCAGTAGATATGAGGCAGGTCGAATCACCACACTCTTTACATTTATCTGTGAAGAGACTGTAGAGAGTTGACTTGTACTCCATTTTAAGTGCCTGATAGACGGCTAGGACGGAAGTTGAGTGATAGGTAACTGGAGAAGCAGTTTAGTCGATAACATGTGCTGGTCTAAAAATGGAAAGAAATGGGGGAAAATATGTCAGATTTATATAGGTACACTGAATGATGGGCAACACCACAAGATAAATCTAAGATTGTAATATATGTACATAAATTACAAAATATCAACTTAACCCAGTACCTTTTTTTTACTGTAGTGGTAGATTTATGTGTACTGCGTATGATATCGATTGATTGCAGTCTGATGAAGTTTGAGTGAGTGCCATAGCAACAGAGGTCGTCGTGCGCGTGATGAGTCAAATTGCGCCACCAACGTTAGGGAGTTCCGAGTAGACATCATCCAGCTGAAAGCGGACGTGACTTACAAGATTTTATTGATATTTTCGTTGTAATACACAGTGTAAGTCAATGTCGTATGATACACACTACAGTTACTCTAATACATACGGTAAGGCAGTTTTTCCGCCAGTAGCTCTTGACTAGATTAGCAAGCTGTGACAATGAGTCACTATATATTTAAAGATAGAAACTTAACGAAAGTGAAAGTTAAGACCTGTGTCTGAGTCAGAAAAGCTATTTGTGATTTGCAAAGATAAAGTCCTATAAGAGAACTCCTATTAAAATGTAGAGTCCATAAACAAGAAAATAAGATTAAATATACTTTATATTTTTACTACTTTTCTCTTCTTTTCACGGGTGTAAATTTAGTCAAAGACAAATAACAAATTTTTTACTCGTCTTACTTCTCTGTGATTTAGTGAAGTGAATTGTTTTAAATTTGTTCCTGAGAGTGGGCAACAATAAAATGAAAGAATTGATAATGTATAATTTAGACAGGACTGATTTCACCTGGTTGCGGTATCACATCTTGCGTTTGGAAAAGTGCATCGATTTAAAAACTTGTCAAAAATGTGTTTACGTCGCCGTTTCATTCGTACGTCGACAAGTTCTGCACAGACAAGCTATGTGATACTGTCATTATCAGGTAACTGATGTATATGCATGTACCTGTGGTCAAAAGAAAGTGTTAAATACCCAACAGAAGATTCTAATAAATACCTGAATTCCAAGAACTTTGTGACCGTTTTGGTTCAAATGAATCCTGACCACAAGCTGACCCACGTTCCTAGAGAAAATGAAAATGAAAACGCACTAAATGTAAATGGCTGCTTAGGGAATGGATCAACTAGTAAACACAAGTGTTACCGTAGACGTTAGCGTATTTTATATTTTGATATTATGAAAATATTTTGTTCATAATTTCAAAAGGGTCAAATATTCAGGCTTCAACAACATTTTCATCAATTTATTGCTATTTGATTAATACACCTTCACACACATCGGCTAAAAAACTGACGCCTTATTATAAATATGGTGGTTCTCCAAAGGTCTGGACTCCTATATGCCATATGCTAGGTGAAAGAACATCAACATTAAGACATATTAACCGACACTCTCCGCATCAAATATTTCGAGGACAACACAACTAAGCAAAGTGTATGCGATACAAAGACGAACAACAAGTCAGACATTCACATAGAAATACACATGCAAAAAAATATGAATATATAAAAAATTGTTAAAAATATAAAAGGTGACATCACACTGGAATATGGTGAGAACAGTCTCCCCTCGTCGAGCCAGCGATCGCTATAATTTCACATTCCCTGCAAATGTTTACTGCAATAATACCCGTGCAGTGTTTAAATGGTGACAGCTACAGTACATATCACTGTGCACTATTTTGATATTGATCTAGAAAAATTCGTTTATTTCAGCGAGTTCTCCGTAAAAAAAATTATGGTTTGTTTTGCAAATATTGTCGTCACGGTTACAAATAACACTGATGGCGCCATGTTGTGCAAGTAACGCACCGGCTATTCACTTCAAATGGATCGTAATGAATGAATGCATGCTCGCATACGAAAGGTGTAGCAGCCTCTTAATGTTCATTAAAACTAACGACTTTCCTTTTTCTGCCATTTAAAAAAACCCCATATCATACACACAGACACACACTATACAAAATGAGACGCCATAATGTGAAACTATACTAAACTAAAGTAATAAGTTCACCCCGAATACAATAATGAAACACATAAAGTTATCTAATATTTTACTTTGGGATTTGGTATGGGGATTTGAATTTTTTTAAAATTTGAAATGAAATCTACTTGTGTAAGAACGGAGAATGTTTGACCAGAGAGGTGAATATTCCAAAAGGAATGGAATACAATTATCATGTAGATTATGTAGCCAAATTTAAATTCATTCGAATAAACAAGAATTATCAGAAAAAAAGTTCATAATTATAAGAAGGGTTGAATGAAGATACAGTGTGTTACATACCTGAGTAAATTTGAAACTTGTATATGGTAGACACCTAATCGGGGTGGTTCTCAATGTTTAGAAAACGTCTGAATAACTACACAGCTGACCTATGCACGACGGAAAATGTGGCTCTTTCTCTTTCAATTTAGGTCATATCATACTGTAACACGTTCATGGGTGTTTCGTGAGAACAAGGAGTTGAACAATTACTTTAGTGTAAGTGCAGGCTGGATACACGCATAGCTGTTATTCAGAATCTAATTACATAGGGAAAGCCCCGTTTCTGTAACCTTATTAATTCTCAGAAAGAAAGAGGATCATTAAATAAACTTCTTTCGATTCGATGTTTTTTGTCCACGTAGTGGAATCGCAAGGACGAGAGGCTCTCGCTAAGGTAGGAACGATCTAGTTTCATTGTATTATTTAAGTTGTACCAGTTCAATCTAGTTCACGTCCTCTGCCGCAGTGGGAAGTTTTAGACAATACTTTCAACAAAATTGTCTTAATTAATTATATGACAGCCTTAATGACTAAAGCTTTCATTTTGATACTGCCACCTAGATGCTTACGGTAAGTGGAAACCAATTTGTGGCGAATGGTGGACAGAACAGTCACAAAATAAGGCTTATATTCGGCACGACGCCATTTTGAATGATAGAGACAGGAATGTGACAATTGTGTAATTACTGTGTTTGGGTTCAATCATGGCACTGTTTATACATGTCGCCAAACACTTGTTTAGAGATATGAATATGGCTCACATGGATGTCAAGACAATAGGCACACTAATATCGTATATGTCATTCAAGTTAGAGTTTAGTGTCCTTTGATTCACAACAATGATGCTCATAATTATGTATGACCTATTGTTATCTTAAAAGCTCTTCTCATATTCGTGACTTATTGTGATTTAATTATTGTAACGACCATAGCGTTGCAGATTCAGGACTTGGCTTTTGACCGTCGAGCTGTGGGCATATAAGACAACTGCTAGCCCCGGCCATTTGATAAATAAAGTCTATGGTTCCAGTTACACAACATACTAGTACATCGTCTCGTATGCAGTTTACCTTCTACTACAATACTGGCTAATCATAAAGATTTGATAATTGAATGTCGCAAGTGGATAATTACAGTGGAATCTAGGTTACCTTGGCGTTTCAACCATGGGACATGAAAATGTTTTTGGCATAAAGATAGACTAATTTCAACTCCAGACTAACAATAACAGAGGCACAGAGCATCGAAGCATACACACTTTTATACATTTTATATTGTACAAAAGCTGTGCATACGACTGTCTTGTTTTTTTTTTTATGGAAGAGGAATTCACTACAGTTCTCTATATGAATTCAAACACAACACTGCATCGTGGAGTTTTGCAATCATCTGACATGTTGATCGAACTTTTTGAATTAAATATTTTTTTTTAAATGAAGGATTCTTCTCGTATGGTAAAAATTACAGAGTTAAAAGTTGAAAAAATTGTAGATGTGATACATTCAAACCTTGACTAAGTTGGCTGTGAAGAAACTGAACTTTTGTTGGTATAATATAGGAATTTAATGCATATACACTTGAAATTGTGTATTCTAGCTGCTGACTATTTTATACTTTTTTATGTAATGTTGTCAATTTTTATTCTTATTTATGCATAGACTGTACACCACAACTAAACTAAAACGAACTGTTTCATTCATGGCTGCCAAAAAGTGGGATATTGTGGAGGAAAAGGAATTGTCGGAATGTACTCTGCAAGGTTTACTTAATAATGATTTTCCCGCCATTCGCATCAAATCATTTGCCAGCAAAGAAGAATGTGAACGTCTCGTTGATGGCCTGCTGAAATGTAGCAAGTAAGTGTGGTTTATTCTGTCATGGTTTTCTTCCTTTATATGTATGCATAAAATCATGCAACCTGAAAAAGGGTGTCGTCTGACTTGATAAAGTATTATCAACATTGCTACATTTTATCGTCTGACTCAATAATTTTTTTTACCAACATTGCTACAATTCATGATCATTTTCTGGTTCGATAAAAATCTTACTAACATTGCTACATTTCTTTGTTTGCCTCGACAGAATACGAACAATAGCATCTTTCACTAAAATTGCAACGTTTTATTCGTAAAAAATACCATTATGTTAGCAGTTCCTTGCCAAACCATTTACAATGTAACAAACTGCGAAGACATAAAAAAACCTCCAAATTTAGCAACATATCATGTTATTAAGATTTTTGTTGAGCCAGACGATGAGATATACTTGTATTAGCAGTGTTGATAAGCTTTCGTCGATCTATAGTCAGGTGATTATGACATGGTTTTGTTATACAGGACGAATTGTGGCTGTTAATATGACACTAGCAATTTCACTCCACATACCTATCTGGGGGTATCAAAAACGGATATTTTTTTCATTTTAAAAATTGATTTAAAGGCTAGTTGCCCTGCAATGTTTGTCCAATCAATGAAATTACAATTTTTACCCTTTTCCTTGGAAGTAAAGGAACTAAGCCCAATTTAAAGATACTTTTTTTAAAATGAAATCTCAAATTGTATTTTGATTGTGATTTTATTTCTACTATAGGTTTAAAGTTGTAACGGAGAGTGTCAAAAGTGGTGAAATCAGTATTGTACCTAGCCAACGTCTGTCAAATGAAGATACTGAGAAAGATACAAACGTAGTTCGACGGATTGGAATGTCACAGAGTGAATTCGCAGTGGAAGGTAAGAAGGACAAACGTATAATGGAAATGATAACCCAAAAATTCCATATACTGGAATGAAATTTATGTTTAAGTTGTCGGTTATCGTCATCGTCAAATTGTCAATTTTGCATTGCACCCCACCGTCGTAAAATCATATTTCCACTTTGCTGCAACAGTAGTGTTCAACGTCGACGCAAAACAACAATCCCCCTTGGTGGCGACCGTACACACTTTCTAAACCAGTTTTGATTATTCACCACTAATAAAATTCCTGAAAGTTTACTGATCACAGCCGTTTGTATTCAACACTGAGCAACAATGATTGCATTGAAAAGACTGGTCAAAAAACCCCGGATGGATGTGAAAGTTTATAATGGATATTAATTTCTTTATTTTATTTTAAAATATGTAGATAAAGAGAAATACTTTGTGGAAGCCAGGGCTGTCAATAAGATCATCCAACAATCATTCTCTATCAGTGCTTTTGATGTCTTTGAACGGTACCTGAGCATGCTACGTAAGTGTAACCATGGTAACGAAGTCAGCTTGGCAGCTGAACCAGACGGCCGAAAATACTTTGTTGGATTGGTGAGATGGGCGAACAATGGAATTGAAACTCACTTTGATTTCGCGCCATTCCATGCTGGACAGGGTTGGATGATTGCTGACGTCAGAAGTCAGGTATGACACGGTTAATTCGGCCGAAACGTCATAAAATCTAAACATAAAATGAACCAAAACTTAGTTTATCTTTTCGTACTTTATCATATCAACTACATATTTGTCTTTCTTGCAATTTCCTATTGTAGTATTGATAATTATAATGTTGGGTTCTTATAGCGCGTTCCCACGCCGTGTTCAAAGCGCTTAACAATTATTACCCCTGTCTCGGATCAGAACGGCACAACGGCCCTTTAGTCTTCCTCAACTGCCTAGGGAGCATACAATCCATTGCAGCCATTTAGGCGCATAGGATTAAAGCCTTCACATTGCAACCTACATTCTACTAGGTCCCCAATTATACAGCTGTGTTGACTGAGTCACAGTTGTAGTTCAAATCTTGCCCAAAGGACTTAAGCCACTCAGAAACAAACAGCAGGCAGCGACCTGCTCGAACAATGATATATGTCTCGCAATAGTGACATATATCATTGTCACCAGCTCGAACCTGCAACCTGTAGATTCTAGGCCGGTCAAGCTAACCATTCACCCACCATGACTCCATATTGAGCTTTCGGGAGTTCAATCCTAGGTTCTTGCAGTGGTCTTATCTTATCAGTGGAGCACATGGGTTAAATGGGAATTTCTTTTATTCTGGGCCAACATTTTATAGATCTGCCAAGACAACTGTTCTTCACACACATCACACGCACATTCCAATCCTATCGTGAACCGGGCCTTTAAAGGCCTGGGTTTCAATCCCATGTTCTCGCAATAGTGATATCTTAGCAGTGAAACAATGTATGTTATCAACTTTCTAGAGGTCTGTCAGAAAACCATTTTTCAGAAGTCTTAACTGCAGGTTTAACAAAATTGTATTTAGAATTTTACAAAACATACCATTTACGACAAAAATGTACTAGGTGACATATATCATTGTTAGCTGCATATTTTCACCATCCATGTAAACATTTAAACTTATTTATTCAGAGTGATCATGTGCTTACGTTCAAGCTTTTTCTTTGTGCTTTCAGTTGTCGTGGAATCTGTACCTGACACAACCGAGTGGAGGAGGAGAAACAATAGTATACGACAGACAATGGGACGCTGGCTTGGAGGAGCTTCGTTCTTTTGACTTGTCTCGACCTTATGACCCAAACATCATAGACGGAGTCCGTACATGGACTCTGCAACCAATCCAAGGCGACCTAGTTTTGTTCAACAGCCGTAATTTCCATAAAGTTTTGCCGGCAGCTGAAAGCCCTACTCGCTACACGTTCGGTTCTTTCATGGGCAGATTTGAAAGTGGTGAAATCGTGCTGTGGTCTTGAAAAAAAAGTAGTATTTCTTAACTCAAGTATCATATACTAACTTTTATCTGGGTGAAATAGGTTTACAACTAGTTTTAAAAATAGTTACAAGTCAACCTATTTCTTTTATCTGAACTTAATTTTCTGATCTATGACTACAAAGTTATTGACGTTTTCATCGGTAGCTTGTAAAAGTAAAGTTAACCTGAGCTGCGAATACATAATATCGACATGTCATGTGAGGATGCGTGGGTCACGTGACACATATGATCATGTGAGGATATGTAAGCTTTCCATATTTAGCATCAGTGCGATCTCATCACTTGTTTAAACACGTTTTATGGGGTCCATGTTTTTTTGCTGGTAGGTTTAAATTACTGCTGTTACCTTATTGGGCATCTTTTTTGCAGACATTTCAAGTCTGGTTATGCAATATTTTATCATGTTTGGTTTTGGTCGATAGCATAGACTGATATAATATCAAACGACTACACGCGAAAACCGTACATTGTCTGCCGTCTCAAGGTTGGTGGAACTCTTTGTAAAGAACACATTCATGTCGATGGGAACTTTATAGAGAACCTCATGCAAACGTCATTGGCATGAATACTCGTTAACGTCACTTGAGACCGCCTTAAAAGCCTCCAAGTTATTGTCACTGGTCGAATGTACCATCGCACCGCATTCAACAATTACCGTTAACGTTGAATCGAGAGAAGTGAAGTTAACAGAGAAATCCAAATGATATAGGCTAATAAATACCATCTCAATTTACCCACTACATTCAAACAACTTAAGAAAGTTCAAATACAGCAAAAGAAAGTCCACTGTACAGTAACAAACGTCAGAACAGATACAACTATTGCATGTGTCTGTATCAGTCAAAATTGTGTCAGGGACGCGTGCTGACTTTCATGAAGTCTTTGTTTAGTAAACCACCCTCTGAAAGAGATAGACACACACAACACTTCAAGTTGTATTACAATGTATATAAATCACACTCTGAGACGGACACAATTAACAATTGTATAACTGTATATAAATCACGTCACCCTCCTGCAAAAGACAGACACATGCAACAATTGTATTATAATGTATATGAATCATCCTCTGCAAGAGACAGACACATGCACCAGTCGTATCAGTTCTGACTTTTGTTCCTGCACAACTTAATTTCCTCTCCTGTATTTACTGATATATCATGGGCTGAAGAATAGAAAGTAAATAAGTTATAATAATAATAATAATAATAAAACTTAAGGTTATGAAGTACCTTTTAGCTTCTTAGCATCGCAGTCTCTTTGCGCAAGCCCCTTTCTGTCCTGGATATCACACACTATGTGGTGACACACACGGCCGTCGCTGCACATTGATATAGAGATGGGTGGTAGGCTGCCATTGCCCCCATCTTAATTACAGGTGCGTACCTGTGCATACTAGTGATAGCATTGTGTATATATCCACAGATAAATAACTCGTTCAGTGCATCTGGGTTCATGCAAGTATATTTAATGAAGTGCTTAATCACCGTTTGTAAGTTCATCGAGTTCAAGGTCGCATCGCTTCGTAAATGCAAACTCATCGATGGGATCATGTTCTTGTTAATTTTCAGAATTTTACCACTGGGAACTTTAGTTGTTGTTTTTATTTCCAAATAAAGGTTTGGTATCCAAGCGGCCGGATTCACGCTTTTAAAGCAAAGATATCGGAGTTTGATTGTACTCTTTACCGAAACAAAGCTCGACCAGAAATATAAATGATACATCGAAAATACTGTTTCAGCCAAGGATAAATTCACTACCAGCAGAATTCCCAGGTTCTCGTTCTTACTGGTTGTTTGGGTATCAAAAGAGAAAGAAAGAAAATGCGACCCAAATTCTTTCTGTCTACAGATTGTGAAAAGACATCATGAGTGTGGGTGGGGTGGTTAGTTCGTCTTTATGTCAGGTTATTCGGGTAGATTATCAAACAGACAGGAAGGAAAATCGGTCAAAATCCATTCTGTCTGGTTAGACGTCGAAGATACCTAGACGGTAGGTCTTATACTCCGGGGTATTTCTTGCTATACAGCTACAAAATCGAAAAGACCCATAAGCGTATGTGGCATATACGTACGCTTGTACATGCATGTGTGTTGATTACTGGTGTGAAGGAGATTGACCCTTCGGCCCCATAAGTTTAGCACTTATCACTTTGCTCAGTCAATGGCAGACACTTTCGTATGCATAATTTCGTCCTGATATTTTAGATTGCCGATAACCAGGACTCCTATTATGAACTTAGAATAGACAGGAAAACATGGTGTACGTTTACTTTAGATTAGAGCCCATTACAAAATGACATAACAATGGAAGATATGTTGGACTAGAAAATCATCGTGATCGTGAGAAAATCCTCTTGCTGTTACAGAGGTCCAATAACAGATAGAATACAACGTACATGTACTACATTTTCAGTTGGACACGCTGATGTCTTCTGAGGTGGTACATTTTTTAGGCGTCGAGTACCTGAGGAAACATGAGAAATGCATGACTTTGTAGAGTTCTGATCACGCGTGCACTGCGTGATTTGAAATGTTGGTAATGCCAATTACATGGAAACGCGAAATCTCTCACATGGTACTGAGTCACCAGTTTCGTAGAAAGCGTAGTAGTTTTTAACAGAAAAGCTTAGTAGGGGGTTGAACTGAACATGCCAGCACTCGACAACTCCTTGGGGCAACGAGCTTGTATTGGTTTAAAAAGCATTCCTATTAACAAAGGGAAAATGAATACTATGCAGTCCTGTTCTAGGTTCTTGCATTGTATACATATTTGTACATGGTATTTCATCTTGGTCGCTCGATTGCTTGCGAGGCAACTGTGGATGTTTTTCATAGCACCCTGTGACTAACTCATTTGAATGTAATGAGACACCAGATTTTACCGAAAAGTGGCGTATTAAAAGGGAAAATGAATCAGAAGGTTGTGACCTAGGCGATAGATGATTAATTCCACAAACAAAAAGAAAAGTTCGGACCCGTCTTTGTAAGAGGTTGATCGAAACATGTCCGTACTTGATTAATCACCCCGGCGGCAACTATTTTATACACCGTAGAGCCCACTGTCCGTCACATAAATGTAATCCCTTCTTCTTTTTGTCATTGGTGGTGACCATAAGGTGAAGTGGTAAAACGGTCGAATAATACAGGATGATAGAAACGAGTCAGATTAGCAGACAATTGCAAACCAGTCGAGTATAAACATTGGCTGCTGGAATGTGAATGGATGGACGGAGACTTACTCCTCTCCAGACTACAAAGAACTCGTTATAAAGAAGTTGAATTTAGATATCGTTTGTGTTTGTGAAACATTTTTGCGCGAAAATGAAGTTCTCGAACTCAGTAATTATCTTTTCTTTGGTCAAAACAGAAAGATTATTATTTCTAGACGGGCCTTGCATGGTTCCGGGGGCGTCTGCATACTTGTTCATAGCCGTCTCCTCAATAGGTACAAAATCTCTGTTTTGGACAACAAGATATACTTTGGTTTAAAACTAACCGATAAATATTCTAATAACGCTGTTACAGTATGTTGTTGTTATTTACAACCTCAAAGTTCTCCAAGAGGAGATGTTGGAAATGACTTTTTCGATTACCCAACTCAGCAGTTGCACGTGTATGAAATGAATGCTTTGATTACCGTATTCTGTGTGGCGATTTTAATGCCAGGTGCGGTCATCAGTTGCAGGACTTTATACGAGAGATTCTTGATATTCGACAGTGAATTTTGCTGTCATGTATACACATGTACTTATAGATGTATGTGAAACTGTGTCACTATAATAAAATAATATATATCTATATCTTCTTTAGTATGTATTATTCCCCAATTTTGTTAGTTACATTTTGTACAGGGTATTGCATGTGTGTCGACACTTCTTTTGGGACACGAGATTCATGTTACTTTATCACCCACAGACAAGTATAGGCTTTACCGCATAATTCAACAATGTGTTGTTTGTCTGGGGTATACAAGATATGCAACTCAATGCAAATACACTAAATGCAGAAAAGCCTTCTCCATATTTTGTTAGATTACTCATTTCTCCTCTATCTACAACTCAAAGAATTCAGGATTCGGATATTTGACATGCACGCCTCCCATTCACGTCCCACCACCGTGACAGAGGTGTCACCCACAACACTTACGTTGTCAAATCTAGCCAGTTTGGTGAGTGAGCTGACCTTGCCCCGCTTTGTCTGTTGGCTAAATCAACCCTGTCTTCACATATGAATAGCAAACTGTAATTACTCTTTGAACACACATGAACTCAAAGGTGACATCAAAACAAAATAAATAAAAATCTTAAATTTCCATGACCATGCAGTATTTTCGTCCCTCAAATTTAATGACTTTGAAAGTTTGACACTGTTTGAGGTCTGCAGTTGAGTAAGCGTACCACTGGCTGAAATCTTTTCGATATATATTAAAAATAGTCCAAACCTTTGTAATTAGCTGAAATACCTTTCAGGTGTTACTTCATACGAGGACTATAAAAAAATTGACTGCTCTATGGTGATCCAGAAGCTGATAAAAGTAAGTTGACAAAAAAGTAAGAAACAACAGAAAATAACCCCAATCACATCTAGTAGCTACTAGCTGACGTGACGTGGTGTCACGAACTGTCCATGTGCACGAGTAAAGAGTTTACCAACCATGTTGCCAGATATTTGAGGGAAATTGGGCCTCACATTTTTCCCGGGCTTTGTTTGATCAAGACACTTCATGAGAAAATTTATTCTTTGAATATTTTACTATAATTCAATGATGTCGAATAGGGCGAAGAAATACATACAGAAAAGCAATTGATAATTATGAGAAAACTTCCTTTAATATAAATTCCCTTTTAGTAGAGACATTAGCGTGGTAGGTAAAGTGTTGAAAAGTTGTTCTAGGATTGATATAATTCGTGATTTGTATGATTACAATGTTAAGTTATTGCAATATCTGACCTCGAAATTAATTTAAAAGTAAATACTGATAAACATGCCATAAAGATCCGTGTCTCCGAACCCTTGCGATTAACCTCGAACACACATGAAAGGATGATTTTGTCAATGCAAAAAAATGATATAGAGAGTTAGCAGTTTCTGAATGTTATTTTTCACAAACGTAGAACTGAAAAAGTGATGATGAATCCGAGGAGTGCCCAACACACCTTTTGATGTTTAGTCCCATGCGTCTCAATACAGAAGCGTTTATCAATACCGGTGTATGTCCCATTATAATGACAAAACCGCCCGGCTTTACACATTCTACAAGCTTTGGTAGGATACTTTCGGCTTCCCTTGTCTTCACTACTTCAGAGTTCAGGAACCTTATAAAAACGACATCAATACTAGCCGGTAAAACCTTCGGTTGTAAGGCGTTGCCTAGGTGAACTTCGTCAACGCGACCTTTAGCAAGCTTCACCATCTGTGCACTGAGATCTTGCCCTATTGTGAAGCAGTTTGGAAAGCTGTCCTTGAGGCTTTGCAGAAACTGTCCAGTCGAACAACCGGGGTCATAGAACAGCGGAGAAGCAATTTCAGAACAGATTTCACCGACGATCTCGGTACAGTATGACCGTAGGTGTGTTTCACCATGACCTAGTTGAGCCACGAATGCATCATCAACCTCCCAGCCCTTCGGTCCTGTACAGAGCTCTGACTTGTTTTCTCTTCTTAGGAGCGGAAAGGGGAAAACTAATTCAACCAAGTTGTTCGCCTCTTCGGTTATTCTTCTGAATATTGCAAGTTTCTCTTTCGGCTCGAATGGATGATAGAACACCTTCACGCTCGATTCGCTTACACGTTGGTCGATGTATGACCCAAGTATCATGCATGCGGTAATTTGACTGCAGTGAATTTCGTTTATTTCACCTTCGATCCACAGTTTTGACAGCACTTTCCTACCAACAAAGATATATCGTTGTGAAGGACCGTCTGTTGATAGATCGGTGTTCAAATAAATAAAGAAAATACTTTGCGGAAACGCGTGGACGTTTTCCTCGAGGCAACTCGCTTCACCGTTGTAGCCCTGGCCCCAATCGTAACTAGCTTGGGGAATAACCCCGATGCCATCCGTAATCACGCTGTTTTGGTAAAGTTCAATTTCGGATAATATTTGTGTAATGGTGTTAATGTCCTCAACCCCGATGGATGCGGTGTGCAATGCCCGTTGAAGTAACGCTTTCGCTTCATTCCAACGTCCTCCAGTGATGTGACCACGAGCCTCCGAGAACATCTGGCGGATAATAGTATCGTGTATCCCCTTGTAAATACCTTCGTAGGACGAAACGACTGCCGTCTCCGTTACCACTTTCAAGGAAGCCATCTTGTTTCAGAATCAGTCGTTCATGCAGACATGAGCAGACGTAGTCGCGTCCTAAATTTGCATAACTTCACAAGTAAACTGGCATGAATACAGAATACTTTCGTTTCAATTTGTACAATTCGCCGAAAATCAGGACTTATTACAATTTCGTAGAAATTCTAAATCTTGTAATATTAAACTGACATGCAGACCGAACGCTTTTGTTTTGTAAGGCCTTTCCAGGAATTTGATAATAAAATTCGCTGAAAATCACATGACTAATACAATGTGGCTGTAATTCGGGACTTTCCCCTCACATCCTGTATTCTCCGACTCTGTTCTGTCGGAAAATTCTGTACTAAAGAAATCTTCGTCTCAAAGATCTTATCCATTACTTGGTCAGATCAAGTAAGACTGTTCTTTCTTTTTTAATGTCATGACATGTGACAAATTTCTTTTAGAGCCAATTTAATCGTGCAATATCTTAGTTCTACACGGCGACTTTATTTACATATGTTAGATTGGATTACACTTTCTCTTTCTATTTGTTAGTGTCGTCGTCGTCGTCGTCGTCGTCGTCGTCGTCGTCGCTGTTGTTGTTGTTGTTGTGATTATTATTATTATTATTATTATTGTTGTTGTTGTTGTTGTTGTTGTTGTTGTTGTTGTTGTTGTATTTTGAGGGAATGTTTCCTATAATTCATTGCAAATTGTTATTTTGCATTTCCCACAGTAGACCAGCCTCTATCTTGCACCGAAGAGCCAAAGCATAGCGAAATCGCGAAATCCTGGTCACCATGGTACCTTATTTTCGATCTGTGATTATTTTCATATTGGGACTTCTGTCATCAATCGTAAGTTTTGTATATATACCATATACTATGCAGAAAATTATTGTGTATATGCTTTGCAAACTTTCATTTTCTTTTCTTTGTGTCATTCGTGATATGCGTGATATGCACGTGGTAAGCTTACGATGTGTACAAGGTGTTAACCAATCACTGATGAGACATGAGCGATTGACAGCAAATTGTTTCCGTATATGGTATCTATAAGGTGGAAAATGGAAAAGCCAGTGATAAAATAACGAGTTTCTTTCCAAATATTGAATTTTAATAATTGCACTTTAATTTCTTATTAAGTTATTTTGTCAGGAACAGAGTAACAGAAGAGACATTTTTTTAAAATAGATTTTTGGAGTCCTCATCAGATGTATGATTCTGATACTAATTTCTTTATCTGAAATGTACACATTTTTTTGGTATCCGGTGAATTAGACAATTACCTTCAGACTCTCGCAACGTTTGGTCATTTATGATAAGGGACATCAAAGTGAAGAGAAATTCACTTGTTGTCCTTGGCCTGTGCTATAGTTGCAAAGCAAGGCTGGATAATTATAGGGACAAAAAACGTGTTCGGATTCACATTGATTTGAGAAAGCATTCAGCATTATTTCTTCCCAAAAGCCTGAGGATACAAAAAAACGACACTGTTTCGTTTCGAACTATTTTCCAACAGTACAATCGAAACTTTTAGTTTCTGTTAATACTCAATGGGTGAAAAGAAGGGTAAAACAAATCGACAAAGGAACTGTCATGCACTTACTACTATACACAGCATGCCACTGCTGGTGGAGACGAAATCAATGATCAACAAGATCGATCGTTCATGCAGAAAATATTCGCAACTGATTCGCAAGTATTTTCAGCGCCTGCTAACGCCCTCGCTGAAAAATGTGAAAGATAACCTTCTTTTGTTTTCACTGACTACTTAGGTCGAAGGAGTACAGAGAAGTTACTGCAAAAAGAGAGTCCCCATGGCCAACGTATTCTCACGGTCAACTGCATGGATGCTATGCGGTGACGACAAACTGAAGCAGCTAGAATATTACAGTCACCACTTCAACAGAGAGGGCGTCTTTCAGTTTGGCTCTTGGGTAGTTGTATGTAACAGTAAATTGGCTAACTATGTGATCAAACACTTCGACAAGGGTTCTGATGACGTAAATCGGTCTATATTAAGCGATAGTTTTCTCTCAAGTCATGAAAATAACCCATCAGCCAGGAGGGCTATCGCGGCGCTTTTAAGGAAATCTGTCATTGAGAGCAAATCAGCTGAAATCGCAGCCAGTGCACGTGATGTTGTCTTAAAGTTGAGGAATGACACTGCCGTTGATATCACTGAAGAAATGCAAAGATTTTCTCTCGATGTGTTAGCAAAGTGTGTTTTTGGGTTAGACCTAAACGGTATCCATGGAGATCATGTGAAACTATTCAACGCTATGAACTTTGTACTGCATGATGTGTATGCTATGCAGAGTCAGGATGAAGACAGTCCAACATTTGTATCTGCTAATGAAACCATCGACGACGCTGTACAGATGATTATTGATAAGATGGAAGAAGCAAGGAACTTGGAGAATTTCCTCGAAAATGACCAAACTAATCTTAGATGCGTCTTGGATGATGTAGACAATCTCAAAGCGGTAAGTGTAGACAAATATCTTTCAGAGATTGGTTGTTGGGTTCAGTTTATCTCAGAGGAACTTGGTTGGTGGTTTGAAAATGATGTTGGTAATGATGATGATGATGATGATGATGATGATGATGATGATGATGATGATGATGACGACGACGATGAAAATCGTGATGGTGATGATGATGACGATGATGATGAAGTTGCTGGCACTGTTAAGTGTGAAATTATTCTGGAGAGTTAAAAGCTGAAGAAAAAAGTGATAAAATATGTCCTCATGTATCATAAAAATATAATACAAACACATTAATGTTTTACATATATATATATATATATATATATATATATATATATATATATATATATATATATATATATATATATACATATATATATATATATATATACATACATATATATACATATATATATATATATACATATATATACATATATATATATATATATATATATATATATATATATATATATATATATATATATATATATATATATATAACACAGAACCGATATCAGTTTATAAATCAACTCCCTTTCCCAATGATTTTCGAAATAATACATTTAGATTTTAATATTTCAATCCTTTGTTTTTTCAGACTGTAAAACTTCTTCTATTAGCTGGAACGGAAACGACTGCTTCATCTCTTCCCATCATGCTTCACATCCTTGCTACTAATGACGACATACAGAGAGAAATTCAGGCGGAGCTGGATATGAAATTCAAAATGGATGACACAGGCCAACTTGATGGCAGTCATCTTGCAGAGTTTGTTGCACCACTACCAGTACTGGAGAGTTTTATGAAAGAAACACTTCGCCTTTTCCCGATTGCACCGTACATCATACGAAAGAACACAGACCAGGCACACTTGGGAGGGTACAGTGTACCGGAAAATGTAAGTTTCATTACATTACATAGATAAGTGGGAGTAGTTTTAATATACATTTTGATACCTTGAGTACTCAGTTTTGCAACGCACATGCTTTCGAAATGAGAAGTGAAGTTGACTTTTTTTTGCAGAGAGATCCTGGCAAAATCAGTGTTCATCTGCATATATGTCATCACTTTTGTTTCCACACGTTGTCCTTACATAATATTCTATTCATTAAACGTCCAGAATTCACGAACTCGGTATCTGCAATGGTTTAGAAAAGAGACAGTTGAGACGGAATCTCTTTGTAATAGATGATAACGAAGAGCATTGCCATATATGGTCTTGTTGCCTGATTTACATATGCATTACCACTACTAACTACATATACGTTATTTTCTTGTCTTTCGCAGAGCAACATTATGGTTTTCACGTGGGGAATACAACGTTCAGAGAGTGTATGGAAAGATGCTATGACCCTTGACCCTGAAAGGTTCTTGAAGAAGAAGCAGCAGCAAGAAAAGACACTGGAAAGGAGGGAGAAGACCTTCATTCCTTTTGGAGCTGGAAGTCGTGTTTGTGTTGGTCAGCATATTGCGTGGTCAGAAATAAAAATAATGCTAGCGATAATTCTGAAGTACAAAACTGTGGAACTGGCTAATAAGAAAAACTCTACTCTGAGCTTTGTCGTTGACTGGGTGCATGCTGTTGTACATCCCAGACGTAAAATACGACTGAATTTGAGAAAGAGAAAGTGAAGAAATTAAGTAAAAGATATCTTCTTCTTCTTTAAAAGTACAGTCCTCAGAATGAGTAATGTCGTATTGGCGGAGATAAACAATCTGTATTTGATAAACAGTCTGTATTGGGAAATATATATAATTTTATATCGAAAAAAGATCTAAAAAGAAAGAATTCATAATCTGTACTTCGTACCGTTGGTGGCTCATCTTGAATTACTCGATCAGTTTGGAACACACATAGGTTTCAGTGATATTTGGTCAACAGACTTGAGCTAAAAAGACATTCGCAAATATCTAAATAATTTCTTATCTAAAGCTAATAATTTAGTAATATTATAAATGACTGTATACTGTGGTGTTTTCTTGGATGAATTATTTTGGCAGATTTTTTAACCAGTAAAGTAACAAACAATTCTTTTAATGTCTATTGTTCGGGTACATTCATTGGTAAATTGAAATCTGACCGGCCATGTTAAATTCTAGCATTTGAAGAAACCATAAATGATTTACCATTTGCTGTAAAACAGCTGTGAGGTAGCCGAGATAGAAGTGCGCCACCAACGTTGACATGTTCTTGCAAACGTAACGACATTGCATCCAACATCCGATTCTAGGACAACTGCCCCCGGACAATTGCCCCCGAAGGACAACTGCCCCCCGGACAATTGCCCCCGAAGGACAACTGCCCCCGGACAACTGCCCCTGAAGGACAACTGCCCCCCGGACTACTGCCCCCGAACGAAAAAAAACTAGTATTACAGATGTACGGGTTTGTCATTCATTAAAAAGTCACCGTCGGCAGAATGCAAGCCAACGTTGCTTCTCATCACCCAAATATATGGCGATTTCTCAATATTCTGAAACGTGAGCAGGCACTTAACAACGTCGTCATCAACCAACTGATTGCCGGTGAATCAGCGCAACCACAACGTCGACAGTATCAAGATTCTGCAGCCAGAATCCATGCAATAGTGCAAGATTTTGAAAATCGCCACGTGCTAGATTTTCTTCGGGGAATAGCCCACAATTTACAGTTGTTACCTGTATATTTTGTATTGAACTGATAATAAATAAATCTTTTCCAGTAAAAAAATGACTTCGTGTTTGTGTTTAGTGAGTATAATGTACGCAAATTGCGGCGGTAAGTTGCCGACGGTGACTTTTTAATGAATGACAAACCCACACATCTGTAATACTAGTTTGTTTTTTTTCGTTCGGGGGCAGTAGTCCGGGGGGCAGTTGTCCTTCGGGGGCAGTTGTCTGGGGGGGGGGGGGCAGTTGTCCTTCGGGGGCAGTTGTCCGGGGGGGGGGCAATTGTCCGGGGGGCAGTTGTCCTTCGGGGGCAATTGTCCAGGGGCAGTTGTCCGGGGGGCAGTTGTCCTGTTACCCCAACATCCATACCACACATGCTCATTAAAGCGGAGCCATGTTTTAATACAGGGTCATCATATTAGTAGGGATTACATGGGATCATTCTTTCTTCTTTTGTTCGGAACCGGTTTTCCCCATAGCATTAGCAAACAATATAATCCTATATATCTTAAGATATCCATCGTCGCAAACCATGGCCTGTTTTCCCGCAACGTTCTTAACGCGCCTCTCACTGGCGAGAATGAGGATATCCAATCCCTAATTGAACTAAACTAATCCGAATTGGACATTTCACTATTATGACGTCATTAAGAGTGCGAACGAAGAAAGTGGTGTAGGCAATTGGTAGGCACACATAGCCATGGGCAAAAGCAATCAAACACATTTTGCTCTCGCATGGTGTTGGGTACGCGTGGTTGGCACAATCATGTAGTCGGAAACGAGGCTGACGAGGCTTTATTTTTTGTATTTTTTTTTAGAATTATTGTCCACTAGAGTATCTAATATACAGTCATTCATAAACGGCGTGGTATGCCAAGTTAGCTGAGAAACCAAAATTACGCATTTACAACTCTTTCAAAAGTCTACTAGAACCAGAACAAATATTTGTCTTTGAACTGTAGTTTTAAATTCATTAAAACCTTTGCACGTTTTCGTTGCTCAACGCAACCTTTTGCAATTGAAGAGGGGCGTCACCAAGGAATTTACATACCATTCACGACACGACGTAGTAAGGCTAGGGTCAGAATGTACGACAGGTGGGGCATGAACAAATTGACGGTTCAAAGGGGGGGGGAGTACATGAACATTCGGATGGTCAGAAGGGGGAGGGGGGCAAATATTTTACTTATGATTCGAACCAAAATAAAAAATAGCCTGGTACAGGACCGGTTGTTTACCGAGTAATTATCGCGGTGACAGCCATGCGAATTTATTTGTGTATATGCCTTCCTCTGTCTGTCTGTTACTCTTTGTCTGTCTGTCTGTCTGTCTGTCTGTCTGTCTGTCTGTCTGTCTGTCTGTCTGTCTGTCTGTCTGCCCCCCCTCTCTCTCTCTCTCTCTCTCTCTCTCTCTCTCTCTCTCTCTCTCTCTCTCTCTCTCTCTCTCTCTCTCTCTCTCTCGCTCTCTCTGGAGACATTTTTTGACATTCAAACCCCAGGAGCAGTCGTTTATGTATCACCTTGTACTTTTTTTCAAAATTATATACCTCCCATATACATTTAATTATGAGGCAGTCAATAGCCAAACGAATGTATGTGTCTGCCAAACATCTCTGTATAAGTTAAAGTATAGGTAATACAGCCATACAGTTGTATAGTAATGAATTGACGAGTAAAATTGGGGTATTGAAAACAATTTTCAAATACTCTTTTGCTTTCAATATTATGTATGGTTTGAAATTGTATGCTATTAAATGGCCTCATACTATACATGTCCTTACTTTGGAGGGATACACATCCTCCCACAACCTCCCCATTTGCGATAATGGGAGATGCTGTTTCTGCCCAGAGTCAAGATTGAAAGAGAAAACCCTGCTGGCTAAGTATAGATTACAACCAAATGTGCGACTTTTTTCGCAAAGCCCGACCCACACATCGATCTGTAAAGACATCTCTCATTATTATGTATGTTGATTTCCACTGTTAGTTTAATGTAGTGTACCATACTGTACATCTCTGCGGGGGGGGGGGGGAATACACATTAAAATATGTGTAGCCGGAGCCGGGGGGGGGGGCACAAAAATATTGGGTTCATTTCGGGTGGGGGGGGGGGCATGATATGTTTTGAGAGAGCAAGGGGGAGGGGGTTGCTAAATTCTTTTTGACCAAAGTAATTTCCCCCAGGCACCCCTGCCGTAAATTCTGACCCCAGCCTAAGAGCGGGTCCCAGATAAAATCGCGTCGGTCACAAAATCAAGGCTTAACGTTGAAGCCGGTGAATATATTGTTTGTCGTTCTTGAACTAGACAGTTCCGTGGATCCGGAGGGATCATAACTCTGCCGGATAGTGTACGTAGAATCAGTGCAATACAAACGCGTATACGTCCTGATACTGTACACACAGTAGTGGCTCGATTCACTAAGTTCTACGATGGATGTACATGTTTTAGTCTCTCCTAAATACACCCATGGTTCTACAAACGGATGATATAGGTGTTTGTTGATAATATGTAACTGTACGGCTCTGCATACTTGTTTCAAGATGACTTTGCCATTTTCTATTCAGATTTCAATACCATATACACTGTACATGTGTTGCTGTGAGAAAGCTAGACCTGAAAGGGAAATCGTAACACCTTCGCATCTGACTCACCAATTCAAACTTGACCCCTGACCCTGGCCCCGTATGGATAATCGCGGATGCGCATAATGTTTCAAAGTGGATTGACCTTAATTCAAGATTTAATACCGAAATAGTCTTCAAACACAAAATATAGTATTTGGGATCATAACACTGCACTTTTCACTCAAATGAAATGCTATCTATCTGAGCTTCGTAATTTGTCATTTATCCCAACTATAATTAACATGTACATTGTACTTGTAGTACTCCTCACCCGTCACCCAATTATAAATTAACAACAAAATAATGATTAATAACAATGAAACAATAATTAATTATGAAATACTGATAAACCTATCAAATAATAAGAAAAGTCTTCGGCCGAAGTTTTAATTAATTACCATGTCTCTTCAATTGTTTTCAAATGTGGTCTGTATTGACCTCTTCTCAATTCAGCTGCACACGCAGAACGTTTTTGATCCATTGGTCGTTCCGGTCAAAATCGACACATTTTTTTTTTTTTTTACAAATAACTCGGTTTTGCCATCAAGTTGTTTACTAGTATTATGGGTTTCGTCACCATCAATACGTGTATCTTTTGACACAAGTACATTCTTTACGTTTTCTGACACAGATCTATCTTCATTGCTAGTACTAGTAGCAGCTTCGTGTTGGTTTTTTGTCACTCTCGGGCTATCTTTTACAGCTTCAACCTTGACAGAGATTTGGCGTTTAACAACTTCTGCTCTAATTTCAAGTGAGACCTTTATGTCCGTCGTTTCCGTATCCCCAGGAACGTTTTTCTGTTTGACAGTCGATGAAGTCAGATCATCTTCTGGGTACACGTCGTGTTCCAAAATAATAGCTGTTGGTTCATTTGATGCCTTATTTGGCCGCGATTGATTTGGTTTTGATGACTCCGGTATCAACATGTCGTCCTTACCAAGTACAACATGAGGTTGTTTATTTTTGGTGCGAAATTTTCGATCGTAAATCTATACCTGTCTCTCCGTATCGGTGATGAATTCTCTTGTCAGACATGGCACCGGTCATACTTTGACGTTGATAGTTAGATGGTGATGGGGATAAATATTTTCTTTCTCCGTTCTGACTTTATACCCTTCGTACTCATCCCCAGAATTAAAAGTCCGTTTTCGGTCGAATTTATAAATTTGTTTGAAGTTTCCTTTGTTTTGAAAATACAACCATTCGGTAAATCACTCCAAGCAACATTAGGTTTGACTGTACGTGTGGAGACGGGGTTCGGAATCCGTTTATCGTTCCTCGGGGCGCTGTTCGTGCCTGATCACATTCTTGCATCCTTCACGGTTCAATTATATTCTTCCCGCTCAGCTTTCTCTTAGTCCGGGAATTATATATATATATATATATATATATATATATATATATATATATATATATATATATATATATATATATATATATATATATATATATATATATATACATATATATATATATATATATATATATATATATATATATATATATATATATATATATAATATGTCATAATACCGTAGCGTCACTGTGCGTGCATCGATTCATACGTTTAATGGGGGGTAATAAAGGTAGGCAAGTATGTGAAAAGCAGAGAGGTCGTGTGGAAATACATAACAAAACTACTCAACAGGCAAACACAGTGCATTCAATGCTGAATCTAAAAGTTAGGAATTAATGACGCCAAGTTCCTTTTGCTATGAAGGTTCGGACATAGTTCTAATGTATGCAATCTTTTCTATTTATCGACAATCTTATATTTACTCTTTATGTTTGTGGATTCATTGCTGTGTCTTTTTTTGATAAACATCATTGAGCTATTTCCCAGTATGAAATACATTACCTTGTCATACGTGACAGAATGATATACAGGCGATCGTTTCTAATTTTAAATATTGAATAAACACATCACTAGTGACGTCATATTGTCAAGGGTGTTTTTAGTTTTGTTTAGGTTTTGTTTGTTTGTTTGTTTGTTTGTTTGTTGTTGTTTTTTTGGGGGGTACGTGTATATTTTAAATTTGAATAGTGAAATAAAGTATAACATAGCTCCAGTTGTATGGTGGCGTTCGTCTGGTGAATGAATCTTGTCGGCACTGTTTATTTTCTTATATATTATATAAGCAAGTATTGTAGTAAAGAAAAAACTGCATATGAGGCGATGTATGGAGTATGACTGGAACATAGACTTATTTAAAACCCAGAACTAGACATGCCATTACTTCCATCAAATAAATTACATGTCTAGAAATTATGAGATAATGTTGACTCAGATCCACCGACCAACAGAAGGACAGATAGACACATACTGACAGACAGACAGACAGACAGACAGACAGACATGCAACATCACTGTCTGAAGGTTGAACTGCGGCACATTTCAATATTTTAGTACCGTTGGGGGCGCTAACAGAATGTACTGATATTGGTAATTTGTTGACTCAGCAAAACAGACGATGACAACATTCCAGCTATATTTAAGAGTACACTGAATTTGTCTTAATCGTACATGGACGAATGTGATAATGTCATAAAGCGATAGAAGATTGTTGGAGAACTGTAAAACCCATTCTGATAGAAAAAGCTCGAAGGTCACGATTAAAGGTTGACTTTATAGTCATAGTGTATATTTCCTTCAAATTTACCGTACGTTGTTGGTGTGATCGATAATTTGCCAACTCATGGACAGAATTAAATGGTAATAGTTCAACCTAAGTTCGTGGAATTCGTTTTATCTTGGCTTGGATATGAAAATAGTGGCCACCAGCAAGAAGGTCAATGTACTCGACCAATAGCATAATATATTAATAACAATTTTATGTAAATTCGTGAAATAAATCCGTTACCTTCGATATAAAACATACGGCTTGTCATAAAGATATAAGGAGGTCGCAGTACGCGAACAATAACATTATCGCTTATAATTATAAATTATTTATTCTTTTATAGATATTAGTTATTATTATTGATTTTATCACAATAGCTAGCATAATTCAGTCAATAAATAAATGAGATGGATGAAATAGATTGACTTTATTGCATTGATACTAGTAACAGAAAACATACTAGTTTTAAATACATGATGCGTGTGACGTGAGAACAAATTAGAACCACGCCGTCTGTCTGTCTGTATGTCTGTCTGTCTGTCTGTCTGTCTGTCTGTCCGTCCGTCCGTCCGTCCGTCCGTCCGTCCGTCTGTCTGTCTGTCTGTCTGTCTGTCTGTCTGTCTGTCTGTCTGTCCTTGTGTATGTATGTGTGTGTGTGTGTGTGTGTAACAATGAATAATAATATTAAACACTGAATATTTCCGACAGTAATCACAAAATGAAATATTTTAACTTTTTCTTGCGTTCACCAAATGCGTTCAAGTAGCCATGGATTTATGACTTAGTATATGTAGTAGGTAAAATTCAATATATATGCAAATCATTCCTTATAAATCTTACCTATCATAACTGTGGGAAAGCCATTATGCAATTTACGCACTCTACAACTATTTCCATACAGTATATTACAGATATATCAAATTTCATGTGAAACCAACTAGAACTTTTTAGACAATGATGGCACAGACATGCAGACAGGCGCAGGCAGGCAGGCAACCAGACCGAAAGGCAAATAGGTAGGCAGGCAGACAACCAGACAGCCCGCCAGCCAGATAAGAAGGCAGGCAGGCATCCAGACCGAAAGGGAAATAGGTAGGCAGGTAGACAACCAGACAGCCCGCCAGCTAAGAAGGCAGGCTGCAGACAGATAGTCTTGCTGCTAGACGTTCGGGCTTTCTTCCGATACGATAAGCGAACGAAATTCGCAGTGAGGGCTTGCCCGAACATCCTCGATAGTGATGTTCGGTCGTGTGTCGTATTCTATCGGAAGAACATCCGAGGTCAAGTAGCTAGATTAGCAGACAGACAGACTGACAGCCAGCCCGAAAGACATACATCACTGTCTCAATATATAATCCTAAACGTATAAACTCAATTTTTGTCCCATTTAAAGTAAAACAGCTGATCGATCAGCATGAATCCATGCATTGAAGGTTGAACTTTATACAGTCATAGTTGACAATTCCTCTACTAATTTTACTGTTGGTGGCGGAAGGTGAGTGTAGTGTAATTGGTAATTTGTCAATTCATGGACAGAATTAATGGTAATAGTTCAACCTAAGTTCGTGGAATTCGTTTTATCTTGGCTTGGATATGAAAATAGTGGCCACCAGCAAGAAGGTAAATGTACTCGACCAATAGCTTACTATATTCATAACAAATGATTTTATTGAAATTTCATGAAATAAATCTGTTACCTTCGATATAAAACTAATGGCTTGTCACAAAGATATAAGGAGTTGTGAAGGAGGTCGCAGTACTCGAACAATAACATAGCTTATATTTAGAACTTATTTATTCATTTATATATATTAGTTATTATTAATGATTTTGTCATATAGCTAGCATAATTCAGTCAATAAATAAATGAGATGGATGAAATAGATTGACTTTATTGTATTGGTACTAGTGACAGAAAACATACTAGTTTTAAATATATGATGCGTGTGACGTGAGAACAAATTAGAACCATGCCGTCTGTCTGTCTGTCTGTCTGTCTGTCTGTCTGTCTGTCTGTCTGTCTGTCTGTCTGTCCGTCCTCCGTCCGTCCGTCCGTCCGTCCGTCCGTCCGTCTGTCTGTCTGTCTGTCTGTCTGTCTGTCTGTCTGTCTGTCTGTCCATGTGTGTGTGTGTGTGTGTAACAATGAATAATAATATTAAACACTGAATATTTCCCACAGTGATCACAAAATGAAATATTTTAACTTTTTCTTGCGTTCACCAAATGCGTTCAAGTAGCCATGGATTTATGACTTAGTATATGTAGTAGGTAAAATTCAATATATATGCAAATCATTCCTTATAAATCTTACCAATCATAACTGTTTGGGAAATCCATTATGCAATTTACGCATTCTACAACTATTTCCATACAGTATGTTACAGATTTATCAAATTTCATGTGAAACCAACTAGAACTTTTTAGACAATGATGGCACAGACATGCAGGCAGGCGCGCAGGCAGGCAGGCAACCAGACCAAAAGGCAAACAGGTAGGCAGGCAGACAACCCGCCAGCCCGCCCGCCAGCCAGTCAGACAGCCAGATAAGAAGGCACGCAGGTATCCAGACCGAAAGGCAAATAGGTAGGCAGGCAGACAACCAGACAGCCCGCCAGCCAGCCAGCCAGCTAGATAAGAAGGCAGGCAGGCCGCAGACAGACAGATAGTCTTGCTGCTAGACGTTCGGGCTTTCTTCCGATACGATAAGCGAACGAAGTTCGCAGTGAGGGCTTGCCCGAACATCCTCGATAGTGATGTTCGGTCGTGTGTCGTATTCTATCGGAAGAACATCCGAGGTCAAGCAGCTAGACTAGCAGACAGACAGCCAGCCCGAAAGACATACACCAGTTTCAATATATAATCCTAAACGTATAAACTCAATTTTTGACCAATTCAAAGTAAAACAGCTGATCGATCAGCATGAATCCATGCATTGAAGGTTGAACTTTATACAGTCATAGTTCACATTTCCTCTTAGACTACTAATTTTACCGTTAGTGGCGGAAGGTGAGTGTAGTGTAATTGGTAATTTGCCAACTCATGGTCAGAATTAATGGTAATAGTTCAACCTAAGTTCGTGGAATTCCTTTTATCTTGGCTTGGATATAAAAATAGTGGCCACGAGAAAGAAGGTTAATGTACTCGACCAATTGCATAATATATTCATAACAATTTTATGTAAATTCGTGAAATAAATATGTTACCTTAGATATAAAACATACGGCTTGTCATAAAGATATAAGGAGGTCGAAGTACTCGAACAATAACATTATCGCTTATAATTATAAATTATTTATTCTTTTATAGATATTAGTTATTATTAATGATTTTATCACAATAGCTAGCATAATTCAATCAATAAATAAATGAGATGGATAAAATAGATTGACTTTATTGCATTGGTACTAGTAACAGAAAACATACTAGTTTTAAATACATGATGCGTGTGATGTGAGAACAAATTAGAACCATGCCGTCTGTCTGTCTGTCTGTCTGTCTGTCTGTCTGTCTGTCTGTCTGTCTGTCTGTCTGTCTGTCTGTCTATCTGTCTGTCTGTCTGTCTGTCTATCTGTCTGTCTGTCCTTGTGTGTGTGTGTGTGTGTGTGTGTGTGTGTGTGTGTGTGTGTGTGTGTGTGTGTGGAACAAATGAATAGTAATATTAACGACTGAGTTGTTCCCACAGTGACCACAAACAAAATGAAGTATTTTGACTTTTACTGGCGTTCACCAAATGCATTCCAGTAGCCATACTTGATATATGTAGTAGGTAAAACTCAATATATATGCAAATCAGTCCTTATAAACCTTAACAATCATAGCTATTTGGGATATCCGTTGTGCAATATATGTATTCTACAACTATTTCCATACAATAAACTAAATATATCAAATTTCACATGAAACCAACTAGAACGTTTGACAAAATGATGACACAGAAAGACAGACAGGCAGGCAGAAAGGTACGCAGGAAGGCAGATAGACAGACAGCCAGACATATATCACTATCTCATATAGACAATCTTAAGGTTTGGGTCAGAATTTACGACAGGAGGGGCCTGGGCAAATATTGGGGGGGGGGGGCATGAACAGAAATGAGGGTTCAAAGGGGGACCATACACATTCTGATGGTCTGGAAGGTAATCCCGAAATATGATGCTCATGATTTGAACCAAATTAAACTTATCTAGTAAATAAAAAATATACCTTCTGATGAGTTTGGTGACCATGCCAATGTATTTGTATGCCTTCCTCTGTCGTCTGTCTGTCTGTCTGTCTGTCTGTCTGTCTGTCTGTCTGTCTGTCTGTCTGTCTGTCTGTCTGTCTGTCTGTCTGTCTGTCTGTCTGTCTGTCTGTCTGTCTGTCTGTCTCTCTCTCTCTCTCTCTCTCTCTCTCTCTCTCTCTCTCTCTCTGGAGACATTTGTGGACATTCAAACCCCAGGAGCAGTAGTCCGGGGGACAGTTGTCCTTTGGCGGCAATTGTCCGGGGGGCAGTTGTTATTGAGGTATACCCATTGAGCTTGTGATCATTAATAAATGTCACGATTTCTATACGAACCTTTGTTGGGACTTATTGATAAACAGCTGAATACTTTGGAACTACTCAATGACTGCCTAATAAACAGTTAAATACAACGGAACTTTTCAAATAATTTTTTCCGAAAAGACTGGAAAATATGTCAACGTTTTGCAAGGTATTGATAAAACTGGATGTACTAGGTAAAAACGAATTTTTCCTTTGTGTAGAATTAAAACGAGCCACTTAACAAGGGTAGTTGGGACGTATATTCTTGGTGGGCATCGTGAAAAAGAACAAATGATAACCATATAGATTGAGTTTTTAAAAAGCCACATAAAATTTTAAATATTAAAAAGGCTGCATCGAGTAATTTCCTACGAGATTGAAGGTTTTGAATATTAAAATAATGACAAAGCTTAACAATATCTGTCTTCAGTCATGTGTGGTATGTGCTTTTAAAACAATTGTAAAGTAGTTCCGAATAGTGTAACCAGCTAGTTAATAAACACCGTATGTTCAAAGGATATTACGGTCAGTTTCAAAAAACTGGTGTAATAATGGGTAATAATTTTGAAATTAGAATGTCTCTTGACAATCCATCAAGGTTATAAACAATTTCTTTTCGATGTTGTCTCTCATTATCTCATTTGTCCCAGTCCCAACACTGTTTTGTCTCTTCTAGGGATGCTCGTTTGGGTCACACTGAAAATATAAATACAAAATGTCAACACCACGGTTTGTTAGTCCTAATTCTTAATTTGACCCCCTCCGCTCCATTGTGTAATTACCAATCGATTGGCATTAATATTTATGAAGAAGTGTGCTACCTCGCTTCTAACCAAAATCGCTCAATATCATCGTTGTTGACAATGGGCTATCAAGATAAGACAGACAACTTGTTGGCGTCATGTTCGAATGTTTGTATACACATATTCATTATTTTGGATTATAGGTCACTTCATGACGCGTGAATCCTTCTAGATGGCCTGATATTTGAGCTTTGACCATATCACAAACGGGGATTTGGGTTGTTGACTGTTGGTTGGGAGGAGGTCAGCTGTGGGTTGACATAGGACAGGGTGGGGATTGGCGGAAGTTGTGTTAGAAACTCAGACATGGGTGTTCCATCCGGATTCCATAGCAAAGGGGATTTTTCGATCCACAGAGGCACGATGTATGGATAAGAAAAACTATCTATATGATATTATATAAAGAGGAAAAAAGATGAGGCTTGTTTTGTTCTGGTCGCTTTAGTTTATGTCGAGTGACTAATGAATCGTCACTTCGCCAACTTACATTGTACAACTTCACTAAAAACAATATATATAAATAAATATATACGTCTTTACTAACCAGTTGATTCTGATTTTGAGTCTTGCTGCTTGTGATGAAATCCCTGGAAAAGGACATACCCAAAGTTATTGTATTCACGGACACAGGGAAATCAATGGATATCGTTTCTATCTATCCTATTGCATTGATTAGTTGTCCTCTCAAGTTGTTCTGCTCTCTTTATAACTTAGAGTCAATGTCTCACTTGCAATTATCTGAACTCAAGTCTGGCACTGTAGGATATAACTAACAAACGATTCGCAGACGTTTACATATGAACTCCCTATTATATAGTCAACGGTTCTAACAATGCCAGAACAGAAATTGTAATTTCATTATTGCTATAGAAGGCATGTATCACATTAATATTATACGAGAATAGTTTAATCGTGTTTGTAAGTATTTCTACTTGCAATTAGTGAAAAGCTGACTAAGCTCATCATGTGCCACTGTAAACTGTGTTTACTTTGTAATTTATTGCCTTTGTCACCTATGTATCTATTCCCACCTCGGTAAGTCATACAACCACTGAAGTAAGTTTTTGATGAGTGTACAATAAATGGGGCATTGTTTAACCCTCTCGTTGTTAAAGAAAAAACTCACTACAAATAGAAAATGGTTCATATCAACTTGGTGTGTATAAATCTTGATATATTCTCCCAAAGGCACATGTAAACCGAATATCAAAACAATCAGACTATCCGTTCTCAAGGGAGCAGACAAAATGTCATTTTGAATATAGATATCAAACAAAATCTCTAAAAATAGAACATTACTCATATCAATTTGGCGTGAGCAATGCTTCCCCCAAAGTACATCAAGTATCCGAAGCAATCCGACCAACGATTTCGGAAAGCAAGTCAACAATAACGTTTTTGACCAAATATGAGCTAAACATAGACAATGACTCTTATCAACTGGGCATGAATAAACCTGAAATGACTTACCAAGGGACATGTAAACCAAATATCTAAGCAACCTAATAGCCAGCTAAAAGACAAAATTGATTGATAACTATAACGCACCTCATTTCATCTTGGACGACCTTGAATTTTATCTGTTTGCGTATTAATCTTCTTGTGTCATATAGCTGTTTAATTGAAAATGCAACAACTATTATGGCCATTACAACTGCAATTATAGGTAGTACTATGACGTAGGCATGTGGTCCACTTGCATCTTTACGCCCGGATGCCATATCTTCACCTACTAAAGAGAGAAATTTGTAACCATAATGTGGAACAATGAAAAAGTAAAATCCAAGTTCTTAGAAATGCAAAGGTGTTTTTATGTGGTGATATTGGATTTTCAAAATTGTGAGCCATCTGCTAACAATGTATCATGTTGATAAAAAGGTAAAGTCACAATTTCATTTCCATACAAAAATGTGATTTTATACTTGCAGTGGATTATATCCCATTTTACCTTAAATTGTGATTCAACAAAGTGTTAGTTCATTACTACATTTTAAAGTGGCTATATGGATGATAAATGGATATTTATTTTGGATTTCCTAATTGCTTAAACAACTTTACTATGCGTTTCTCCTCGACATACAATTTGAAATAACATATACCATGTCCTTGTTTGTAACACAATAAATTGCACAATTTTGTTATTTTACGTACAAAAAGAAATTTGTTACACGTTTTGCATCCATTTGCAATTTACTGAGTAAACAATTATTGACCTGTATCCACAAGACCGTAATAATGTAGAACAAATATAATAGCTGACGTAATAATCAATATTGCCTATTCAAATAGCAAGGTTACACTCAAATTACAGTAGTCGTAATATAAGTATTTGGGAATATATTAATTGGCGTCAAAATATATGACAATGATGTATTAAATGAAAGTATTAGAGAATCACCTAATCCCACATACATCATTCCCGGGATTCTTTACTGTTCAACAAAAAATAGTTTCAGCAGATCATACCAGTTCACCTAGTATCCATTATTATAATAGCGTACCTTAACTAAATGACATAGCGATTTTTTTTTATTAATCACTGCATTGTATAAAAGTCCATAAACGCTAGGGAGAAACACAACTTAGCCGCATTTCTTTATGCTTAGAGATTTACAAAGCAAAGTCATGTTCACCAGTCTATGAAAAGATGCCTGTAGACCCATTGGTGCAGTCGATAATAGCATGAGAAACTTATTTCTATACCCTGCGCCCGACGCTTATACGATGGCATAAAGAACATTGTGCACACCTTTCTCAAGTGAATTTGTTGATTTAGTTCCCTTCCTGATCGTCATTAAAATGCTATGTAATGTTGGCGGTTGGGAATGGCTATGTTGTCTTTCAGTACGTTGGACATCATCTTCATTGTGGACTACAGTTTTACATAACCCACTTTGGAGACAAACTGGGAGAAATAGATGAATAATGCAAAATAGAAAAGACAAAGAAAACATAAGTGTGACAAACAATTATGTAGCACATTTGTGTCAGAAGTCTCTTGATATCGCCGCCGTTGTGCAAGAATTAGTTCCTCTTACAGTTGGGGCAGCGAGTTAAATTTATCTTAATAAAATTAAGATAACTCGGTCATTTGTGAATTAATCGGACCCCATCCTCCCAGTCTGCGTGAAACACCAATTTCTGAACGTATTCCATGTTTTGTCACATGTATTGATGATATTGGTTGATTGGTCAAAGTACCCTCTCCTGAGTCAATATATATGCTAAGAATTGGAGGATATTCCAACATAGATGATATATTATGTGGAAACATCACTCTATTTGGTATCTGATAACCGGTGGAACGAAACAAAGAGCGTCTGTATGGTAACAAGTAAAATATGAAGTGTAAATATATGCAAGTTCAAGTTCTAATGGGTATTCAATGAATAATCGAACCACTTTAAAAATTGCACGATTGCTGTTTGAATTGTTTTCGACGACTGTATGATGTATCCGGAGTAACTGGGTACAAAAACAGGTTGGTTATTGTATTAGTTTCGCTCCTCAGTCATAATGATGTATGGCGTATGGCATTAAAGAAAATGAGCATCAGTAGACGCCGTCGCCAAGGGTCAAATGGCGAGATAAACTGATAAACATGATATTAATTTTAAATACCTTTGTAATCAAGGGTCATTGTAAAGCTTCTAATGTTTTTACAATCAGTCTGTACTTCACAAAAGTAAGGCCCCAAGTCACTAGTCGTTAGGTCATTGATAATTAACTTGCTCGATCGCTTTTCAGTTGTAATATAATGTCTGCCGTTTTTCTGAAACAGAAGTAGAGTACCGGTTTAATAACCAATAGATACTAAGCGGTTCAGCACAACAGTTTAGGCATACGTTTACACATTTATGAAGCTGTGAAACAAGAATTGTTGGCCCTTTCAAAAAGAATTAAGAATCTTTACTTGAGAATCAAAGATAGCTGATTGACTACATTTTGCTCTATCCGTCATGCATGTTGGGATATATGTAGGATCGCACTGTAATGCAAAACGTGTGTCTTTTTGTCTTTTGTTATTTTGTATGGCAGACAAATTTGTACGTCTAGTTGACCTATTAATATTTCGCTATTTTGCAAAGATTTGTTACAGCACCACATCTCATTGTACTCCGGTCCCGGGCGTTACAATTCTACTAACATCTGCGGTTATATTTCCCTTGGCACTTTTCACTATTATGGATCAATTAAAAAACTCACCTCAACTTCCGTTCCTTTGAAAAACCATGCCAACGAAACGAATACACTCCCCACCTCACAAGTAATTTCAATAGACCTGGCAGCAGCTCTTGGTGGCAATGATAATCTTATGTGTGCTTCAATGTGTTCTACGGGAATCAACAAACAAGTACATCAATTAACATCATTTCAAATTTGGAATCATTGAAGCTAGACATGTACACAAAGGAAAACAAGCCATACATATACGTACCCATGTCAGCAAGAACACGAGTTATTTCAAAAAACATATCCCAAATATTTGCTTGCCAGAGCGAGATTTGTAAAGAAACCGAAGAATAGCAAAACATGAAATGAGTTAAACTGGATTGGCATTTACAGAATTAAATTTAAATTAATAGTAAGTAGTGAAGTGAAGTCTGTTATTAGTAGAATGACGCTATAAACGACGAAATTAAAAACTACATCATCAAGCGATATCAGGCAGGAACACTTTGCTATCATCGATGCATGTACCAAGGTATATGAAATTCGAAGCTTGAAAACATAAGTTATTGCCCTCATATTATAAAAAAAGACGTTCATTATGCAAATAAGACATTAAACTTTAAAAAGCTTTACCATTTAGCTATAGCGGACATATGCGTCCTGTTATCACTAATGAATATAAAAAAGAATATTTGATATTTAATGCATATTAAGTACCTAAATCAGTAATTATGTAAATGATTCATTACAGTTAAAAACTGCAACATCAATAAGCATTAAAGGCCAAATTTGTATACCTTCAACCAGTAACTTAATTCTGACGGTTTTGCTGCCACCAACGTCTTGTGGAGCATTCATAACCAAGTAGTAAAAATCCTCGGACTGACACTCCAGCGTACTAAAATTGAGTATTATATAGTTTTGTTTCTGCAAAGGATATATATTAGTGTCATCACTCAGGAGATAACAGGAATCCATTTCACCATTGGTACTTTGTACAAGGAACAACTTGTTTCCGGCACTGTCCATAAATTCCACCTGATATGGCTTGAAACCTTTGAGATCGTATATGATAGATGTCCATTTTCCGAGTCGACCAATTACTTGTATCAATTGTTCATATTCTTCATCTGTAGAATGTGATAAAATATTGGTAATGGGAATATATTTACAAATATCAAATAAGTAACAGGCTCAAGAAATCATACCTTTTAAAAGAAACCCTCAAACACCCCACCTTATTATGGACGAGCCAAAGTCCTAGTAAAGTGGATGTTTATAATCAGTAGAGTATTAAACACATCATGAATAATTAAATAGTACTCCCGACAACCAAGCGATAATGCAGCAATATTTTTTCTTGGTAATAAATAAACTTACGTGTACGTAAAGATATTTAACTTTGAAATCTTTTGAAAACGTCCATCTGCATTCTGTCATTGTATTTTGGGAAATCTGAAAGGGTTTGGTAGAAAACCTTTCACGATATCACACTATAGGTACCCAAACGTCTATGCCCTGCTACAAAGTACGGATGTCGAGTTTTTCCACAAACCAGCAGAGCCACTTTTGTATTTATACACCTTTAGCATGGGAAATAAAACGCTTTTGCTTTTACTCTGTTTAACAGAACCCATCCCAATCTTTGGCAAAAGTATTCTTCATCATCTATACTTTGTAATAATTGTTAAAAACAGAGGGTAACTCATTGTCATGGTAACAATATATGCAATGAAAGAAAAACAAACTCATGGAATAGAAATACTCGGTTAAACATTAAAAAACCCCGGATGTTAAATCATAGTAAAATATGAATAATTTCGATAACCCTTATACTTAGTCTATATTACCAATAATATAGATTCCAGCATCTCCTCGCTTTCCCGATACAAGGAACCACCACACATATCTTGAACCGTGGTCATCTATTTTATTGACGTTAGTTATCTCAAGAAACCATTTCCCATTCACCGGAATCAACTCATGGCGCTTTAGCCTGTTGTATATCATTCCTTGGACCTCCCTTGTACACGCAACGATAATGTTACTTCCTGAAAGAAATGTTTAGTATACTGCCCAACATTGCAACACATGTACAGTAACAACATTTACTTATCTCATTTGCATTGTTGTGATAATGTTATTTTTTACGAATAAATGCACACGTTCTGGCCGCAAACTCGCCCTTAGTATCGAAAGATTTATATTAAAACAGAGAAGATTTTCAATTTTGATTGAAGAAAAAATCGTATGGATTTATCTTGGCGAATCCTCCAGCAAGAATTTTTGGTAGAAAGCTGGTGATTTCACCCGGAAGTTGAAGCTGACCTGGTTTGACCGACGATCTCCCCACGCATCCTTTCAGAAATAGAAACACGCACAAGTATCGAACGAAGTAAAAACAAGATTTTAAATTTTGAAATGGTGAAGAGATTGTATGAACTTATGTCAGCGAATTCTCCAGCATGATTGCCTGCAGATGCGATCTTATGGCCAACTACAACATGTAATGTGAAGCTTTTATAGAACATTGTACCATAGCTCTCACCGTAGTAGGAGTTCAACAAATCAGAAGGAATTATTACTGGCCACTGCGTATCACTAAAATTGCCCCACTTGGATCTCTTTTCCCCTGTGTTTTTCCAACGAATGCAGTCTGCAGATCGATGGGAAAACATCAAATAACTCAACCTTCGCTAATTGCTACTTCAGTAAAGACAGCTGCAGAACTAACCATGAACAATTGAACAATTAAAAAAAATTAAATTCGCATCGAATTTAGACATTTCCTGACCAGAAACAATGCTTTTCTTTTTTGTGGCCAATGCATCTAATTACCGAAATATGCTAATAACTTATTAAAACTGACAGCTACATCAATAATATTTTCAGGACAGATGTGCTTAGGTATTGCAAATGTATGTACCAAATTATATTGAATTTGAAGAATGCATTCTTGATATATAGCCTAATTACCGAAAACCACTAATTGCACAAATTGCTCATTGGTATTCACAGAATGTTTACCTAAACCTAATCAGTTCTTGCCATTACCCTATGAATTACGCCTTATTTCGTTTGAATTGATCTTGCCGTTTTTAGAAAATAGTAACACACACACACACACACACACACACACACACACAGACAGACACACAGACATTTCAACCCCTGATACATCTCCTTCCATACGAAAGGAAAAATGTTATGATCCACCCCCGGCATCCAGCAGTTTGATGATGTGAATGTATTAGTAACATACTGTCCTTTAGCAGTTCCTTTGACTTAGGGCGTAGCTGGAAAGTAAGTAAGTCTTTAATTAGAAATAAAGCAAACAACTCAAGGTAGATTAAGCATACAGCACTTCACATCCAACTTGTATGAAAAAAAATTGTAGCAATTAATGTCTGATGTCATTTTACCTGGTTTAGTTCTGTTCACGCAGACAGTATAAAGCCGTTCATCCTCTTCTATATTACTATCCAAACGCATTGTCCTCCCTGGTTCAGTATAGACATCAACGTTTATTGGCACAACAATGACATCATTGTCTGCGATTTGTGGACCTACGCAGACATAAAATTGGATGATTACAATTTAATCAACTTTAGGATATGCCAGATGCACACTAACTACAATGACAAAGCCTTTAGAATTTTAGTCATATACACGTCGGAATGCAAAATTCTCAGATATAGCTATCATACGTGATCACTCCTTAATTTGGAATTTAATTATACCAAACTATATGAAATTTAAAGCTTGCAAACTTAGGATCTTCTGACAAATCATCAATTATGCCAATGAATCATTAACATATAAACTATGTCATAAAGCTTTATAGGACACAGCCACTTGTTATCATCAATGTATGCACCAAATGATATGGAATTTGAAATTTCTATACTAAGATATTGCCTAATTATCACTTAGTCTATTATTAATTATGCAAACTAATTAATTACAATCTAAAACTATGGCAAACACGTGTGCATCGTTATTAACCATGCAAGCACCACATTAGAAAAAAGTTTGAAGCTTACATTCTTAAGATTTGCCTAATTATCAAAATCAGTAATTATGCAAACAGATCATTAATATTCACAGTATGTTACCAAAACCCAGTTTTGATAGTTAGGATAAGCAAGATATGTAGAAGTTTTATTACTATTGACGCAGTAGTTTTCTTAGTTATCATGTCCAAATACGCACAAACACATGCACACACACACACACACACACACACACACACACACATACATACATACATACATACATACATACATACATACAATGCATACATACATACATACATACATACATACATACATACATACATACATACATACATACACCAGGCAGACAGACAGACTGACAGACAGACAGACAGACAGACAGACAGACAGACAGACAGACAGACAGACGAGAGCATAACACAACATTTATTTACTGAAGGTAAACATCCAGCAGTTGGTCACATACGTAAAAATTGGATTGAAAGTAGACTACATATATGTGCAGTTTCTGCCAGTTTGAACAACTTAGATATTCTAAATGAAGGAGTGTCTCATATGTTGAATGACGTTTACATGAAAGAAGGACGAAAGCTGTTTGCATGCACGAGGCTGTTGGCATTAAGGAAAACAATCGCGTTAGGTTAAATGTGATGCTGTTACCTTTTTGCGGAAGGCATGTCTCAAATTCCGCCGCAAGGACGAGTCTTACAATTAACGGAACACAAAGAAGCTGAAAGGAGAATACATGTGTTATCAGTATCGGTGTATTTAATTCTTTTAGACCCATCATTTTCCATCCGGTGAGCGACTTATGTTAGAACGAATAGTAAGACTCTTATGAATACACATTAAAATATAAATATATTCTTAAAGAGTTTGCAAAACAAATTGCCCAGTATGTAACGTGTAGGTTACTTTCTGACATCAGATCTTACATTCAATGAAGTTTCAGGATATTTCGTATGGATAGGCTTGAAAAATGCTTATTATTACAATTTGAAGACTACGAATATCATCGTCTGTATGTAAACGTTGAAGCTCTATTACGCCACAAGTTACATTAAAGCAGGTAGCCAAGTTTTCAGATTTATTTTTGATTATTTTGACATCTGATAATGAATGATGTCAATAATGTTCTCTTCTCATATATTTGCGTTTGCTAATACAACTATCGCCACGTCACATAGAACTGGAGTCACAAGGAGTTTAATTTTAATTTCAAATTTCAAATTTAATTTTAATTCTTGTCACGAACAATTTACCTTGTATCTTCTACAGCATAAGTATAAAACACGCCACATCTTTGATGCATATCAAGATGCCTTCCTATCCTCATCGGCAAACAAGAAGAATTTGCACCTTTGCTGAAAGAACAAAGGGAATAGCATTTATAATTTGTGAAGGTCAATACTGGGATATTTGGTAAAACCGCCATATGAGCTACAAACTGTATATCGGATAAATCAATATATTTATAATGTTTGACTGTCACATAAAAAATATGGCCCACTATCTACCATCTTGTTTCAGGTAACCGACTGTCATCACCGAAAATACCACGTGATGTAACCAGACTTAAACTGAATACCTCCCGTAAGGGCAAAACCATGGATTTTGGGTCCGACACACATTGTTAGAATGGAAAATTCCGAACTATATGCATTATTATACATCATGAACCATTAATTGGAAAATTGATTACATGAAACTATGACATTTGGAGCTGCCAAAATATCTTCTTCTTTTTTAAAGTTTTGTGTCTATGGTAATCTTCATTGGCAATTGATATATCGTTTCAAATAAGTTTATTCTCCCCTCAAACACACGTGTAAAATACACTTCTGTTCTTGGTCGAATAAATACATTTTCAAGTCTTATATGCATAATTATTCTTGTTGTTGTTGTTGTTGTTGTTGTTGTTGTTGTTGTTGTTGTTGTACAATGGTTCAATGGAAGAGACTCTCTGCCAAAATAAAGCTTGATTTCGCCTACCGCTGTATCTGGCTTTGTTTGACTATTTGGTAGTGTAGGAATAGCATTCCTCTGCCCAAATTATCGCAGTATTGAGGACCGAGGAACGCCTTCATTTTGCACGTATTCCCAATCTATCTTTTGTCCATCCTCCCCATATAACTGCTCCACATACGAAATGTCAACGTTTGCAAATTCAGGATAAAATACTATTTTACTCGCAATCAAAATATCCGTGTTATTCCAGATGAATGTTTTCTTTGCAGATACCTCAGGAGTTTCGAGTTACCCCTTTAATATAAGGTGTAACTCAGACGAAAGGGGGGGGGGTATTTTTAAACGTTTTCATTCTTATGTGCTAGTGATTTTCAATTAACATATTTTAAACAATGGAGTGTTATGTATTGCTAGGGATAACGTAAAACCACAGATGTATGTCGGATTAAACAATAACAGACTTAATAAATATCAAGACTTGTTAAAGTGACAGATTTTTGGCATGGATAATCACGACTCAAACGTACACCCAGTCGTATATTTTTCAGTGATGGTTCCTTTTTACACTTGTCAGCGTTTAGATTGACATTATTGCATACTGATCGTTTCAACTCTAATACTAATTTAGCATGGCAAAGTCTTATTCAAATAATTGTAAAATACGATAACACTAACGTACGGCAAATGATAGCATAGGCATGTCCGAAACTGTACATCACACAATATAGGGCTGTGTTCTGATAATCACGTCACATGTCTTGTGGTATTCAACACAGTAGTCGATGAGATAGACGGATTTAAGTCAACTACTACTTATCTTTGTTTTTTATGTTATTCAGATTTTAATCAGATTGATTGGAAAAAAATAACGCTATTGTTCTCGATTTATCGATATCGATTCTGAGCTTCAGCCAATATATTTTCACCACATAATGTTGTTTGTATTTCTTGAATATCTTTTACCAAACACTACAGTTTATGGAAATATAATGTTGCGTTATGATTTTAGCAATATCTTTGACAAGCCCATTCTCAGTCCTTGATACACTTAGATTACAAAGAGATATGCACATAGACAGATCTAGAACGCTTTACGATTAGGTAAAAATTAACCAGTAGTCTATAATATCGTATACAATGGCAAATTGTTTTTAGCATCTTTGGTTCCCTCACCTGTCAAGTGGGTTTACAAGGTTGTGACCTTCTTATCATGCAACACATAATCACCTCTGCAATGTTTTCGTAGTAACTCGTTCCCTGGTAACCTTAGTCAGATTGTGTTTTTCGCTCTGAATATGCACGTAATCCACAACATTCCACGAGTGAGCGCAACAGGGTTATTTGCTTTGTCAGTGAGGTTATCACGGTGACAATCGCAATCTGTATCAGTTTTCATTATTTACAAGTAGTATAGGTTCTTTTACAATGGGTAGTTTCAAATATTAAAAAAATAAACCGTGGTAGATTTTGTTGTTTTCTATAACACACCTTTGACTGTCACAGTAGGTAGGCCCATGTCATATCACTGGTGACTGTAGAGGAGTAAACCATTTGACATGGAAAGAGGGGTGGGCTAGGAAAATTGGTTTTAGTTGCCAATATCAATTTTATAGGACCTGCTGTGGGTCATTTCTTTCACAGTAGTGGAAAAAATGTTTTTCTATTCAGATAGATGGTTTCCGTCGTTCCCTACCTGACCGACGGACTGCCAATTCATCAATGTGTTCGATTTATGACTTCAAATTCACCCACCAGTTAATGTTGAAACTTGTGTATTTATCTAACAATGTGTTTCTTCAGTTTTCTTCATATGAAGATGTTTTTGTATGAGTGTGTTCAGGAGTTGTTTAATGATCTTACACTCAATAAGACGCAACTGCCGAAAAAAGTGAGTTCAAACTTGCCCCTCCGTCACTGTCTAGGGTTGTTTCTTACGGAAATTAACACAACGCCTCATAGGAGTCAGCAGAATGCATTAGGCCAAATAAAAAAAAATTGTTTGGTTACGGTTACCCGACCCCACCTAGTTTTTCACGCCAACCCTAAACATATTAACATATTTTCACGTATTCGAGAAGTATAATAAATAAAATCGCAGTGGACGCGGAAACTTATGGGCGACGTCAAAAGATCGATGTTTACAAAAAAACTTAATTGCTTTAGTTTGGGGGTGGGGGGGGGGGGTTTGGCCAAAATAATTTCTCAACCTTCAAAAACGATTTAACGCCATACTTGGCAAATTTAGTACGATTTCAAGGCTGCTTTTACCTAAAACACTGCGTACAGTCGGTCCGATTTATCAGCGGTACGCGGTTCAGCTTTCAAATTTGCTGCAAAATAGGTATTTGGGAACGAGGTGGGTATCCAGAGTGTGCGTACGCACATTTCATCAGTTGGCGTCGTCGAGACACGAAGGGTTCGTACAATTTTCTGGTCCATATATGTTCTCCTCACACAATTTATAAATGCCCTTCGAAAGACTTTCAGAAACTAACGAACAAGATTTGGGAGTTAAATATCAAAAAACAACAGGGCAAATCCCGGGCCGGTGTACTGGAAAGCGACGAAGTTGTGGCATGCCAAATACAAAAATGACCGACGGTCATTAGCCGAGTTCATGTCCCAGGAGGTCGAGTCGAAACAATCTATTTTGAAATACGTTAAAAAATATGTTTGAAAGTTAACGAAGTCACAGTGGGTACGTGATCAGAGCCGATCGTTCAATCGTAGTGATAAATTTTAAAGGACCTTCACGATAATTGATTTCAATAGACTATGTGGAGAGGACGTTGCCAAAATCCACCTACGCGAAGGTTCTAAGTTAGGCCATAAGTTATAACGTGAAACTAATACGAATGTAAATCCGGAAATTACCGATGAGATGTCATGTTTGATGTGACCTCTCAACTTGGACTAAATTGTCGTAGATAGCGTGGTATTGCGAATGTTTATTTCTACACTCGCAACAAGTTGATCGTTCGACTGATGTTGATTCAATCCTTCGTGAAAATCAAAAGTTCGATCGCCTGAAATAATTATTCAGCAATAGTTTAGCAATTTCAAACAGATTTATAGATGTTTGTAGATGATAGTTGGAACATGCATGTGAAAGCCGTGGCCGCCGCGTCAACGTGTTCATCACTGTCGTGGTGCGATGTCACAGTCAAAATCAACGGAAACGTGCGAATATATACGACTCGACAGAAACAACTTGAAGGCTAAAAAGCATGAGAGCTGGTAAATACAATTTCTAGTTGAAACTATGTTTTGCAGAGACAGTTAAATGTTTTACAGTTTGAATTGCAATGTTACTACATATAGTTCTTTACTCCAGTGAAAATGGTTACTTCATCCGATCTAATCTTTGGAATGGGAAGTGGTATCCTGCTGTTTGCAAAACATCTTGTCAAGTTGTATGAATCAAATCTATCTGTACAATCAATTTAGTCGAACTAGTTAACAAAGGCGGTCCGGCCCCGTATTTTTCAGTTAAACAAAAATCATCCGATCAAAGTGTTGCTGATGAGTCTACACCCAGTCACGAAATGTCTCCCATTTCAAAAAAGAAAGTGAAACCAGACATACCAGTATTAGTAATCAATGTGACTTGACGTGTAAATTCAGTGTTGTTGTGTTCTGTTGGTTTTCAATAAAAGTATTTTTCTGAGTTAAAATGGTTTTCTATTTTATTTATAATTCAGTATTATATTGGTACGTTGTTTGAAAGTGGAAGTATACAGTATGAGTCTGAAACGATTTTCAATTTTAGGTCAGTTAAGTTAGATGGGGGTGGGGGGTGGGTCTGGGACCTAACTTAAGCAATTAAGTTAGATATATTATATTGAACTTTTAATGTTGCCCCTTACATCAACTTAAAAAGACAATATAAAACTATTCCAATCTGTTATGGCTGTACATCTGATAGGAAGAAATAAACAACACATGTACAGAGACCACATGGAAAACAATGGAAAACCTGAACTAGACACCCACATATGAAAACAAAATATTTTAATAAAGTAAAATAAAAAATCTACTAACCCCACACATTTTTTACGCCTTATAATAGTGAAAATAAGTATTTGTGATTTTTTTATAGCAACTCTCGCCAACGTTTGCCTTTTCGAAGTCTTCGTTTCCACTTTCAACATTTACGTGGCAAATCATGTTCTATCATTGCACAAATTTATTTTTGGGTCAGCAACAATTTTTTGGCCAAACATCCCCAGTCCACCCCACAAGAAATAAAATGCTTCCTCCTTTACAAAATTCTTTTCTGAGCTTTAGGCTTTTCCCCACATTCAATTTATCAAATGTGAAAAAATATTAAAGGCACGGCTTTCAATCCCAGGTTCTCGCATTAGTGGCTACGTACTCCGCCCCACAAATATCTCCTTATCTACCATCAGTAATTATAAATCGAATGCCTAACATATACAAGTTTTACTGTCAAAATATACCAAAGACAAGGTGAAGCAGTATCATTATTTTCAAATTTTTCACTGCACAAGATCGGGAGTGTTCGTGGCCATAGCTAGGTTACCGGTTGTGGAGGCAACTAGATTAGCGTCAGTGGTCTGAAAGGGGCGCTGTGGACGGCATGCAACGTCTAGTTTTAGTGACACTTTCAATGGAATGGTTTTGACTCTCACCATGGAAGTATAAGTGCGATATACTTCCATGCTCTCACCAACACCATGAACATGTAACGCAAATGGGTTATATTCTGAACTCCGTAACTAAGATTACAGTCCAAAGAGGAAAATGACGTTCTATCGAATCATTGCAATGTCTTGTTTAGCACCTGTTACAGCGGTAGTGAGAGAGTGCTACGGAAGTCGACTTATTGTACCAACTCCGACCGACACGCCACTCAGGCATAAGATGTTGGACACCCTTTTTTACCTTCCCTCCACTGCAGCTAGCATATTATAAAGTAATAAAATTCGTGTATAAAACGTGTGATAAAGAGGCGTAGATACTATTCAAATATGCAAATGGTAGACGTTCTACCTGAAACAAAAACAGAAATATTTAAACCTCACGAAAGGTGCCTCCATATTTACCACGGCACGGAGATCGTGCTCCGATCCGACACGTCTTCAACTAGTGCCTCCTCAGAGTACAGAGTCTATATACCTAAAGCTATTGCACACCATTATTTCAGATTCCGATTGAGGAGTCAATGTACGTAATCGTTATCACGATGAGCACTATATGATATGACGGTGTGTTGTGTCTTTTTCTCCTTGATGTTTTCTTGTTGATGTCGGGGGGGGGGGGAGGTGAAACTTGGGGTCGGCCGGATAGTTACATATTCAAACAATACGAATCCCGTTGTTGTATTCAGAATTGAAACATTTTCAAAAGAAATGCGATACTAACAATTACTGTACGATACAAAATCGAGACAATATAAACTCGTAGTTTATATACTTCGAGGTACTTTGTATTGTACAAATACTGTGTTGTAAATTATAGAACAATGCTCATAAATGGATAATCGTAGGGCAACTCTTCTTCTTTCGACATATTGCACATTTCCTACTTTATTGGCCATGGGGAATATCATTGAAATTTTATGATAGCCACGCCACGATCGTACGAACAGAGGATAATACAGACGTGACACTGACAGAAGTTCTAAGTATCTATATCAACACTTCATAGCAGGGATCGCGTACACCAAGGGTGGTTGTGTATAGAAATGGATGTGAAATGACGGCTATAATTGACGCCAATGACAAATTTATTTTTTGTAATCGTGTACATGTACATGTATATAGCACACTATCGTGTTTTCAGCTATCGTGTTTATTTAGGAGATAAATGTAAGCAACGTTAGGATTAGTTGGTTTGTGTGTACTCAATGTTGATTGACAGCTGCGTAGCGTTATCGACGGCAAAAGTCGGCGTAGCTTTTCTGACGTCAGACCGAAAGTAATTTCGAGAAATGTACCTCATATTTCCATTCTTATTGAAAATTAGTAATTAAGTTATATCTTAAGAATGCACTCGTCAAACTCCGTATAATTTGGTACATACATCAACCATAACAAATCATACATTCCTATGAAGGTTGGCATAGCGTTTACTTTCAATGAGTACTTTGCATAATTTGATTTTCGGTAATTAGGCTATGTCGTATGAACGTAGGCGTCAAATTTCATATAATTTGATATGTACATCAACCTTAACAAAGCACATTTCTATGAAATTTGTTGACAGCTTGTACTTTTAATGAGTCATTTGCACAATGTTGTATAGTATGCCAGCATTGGTTCATACAATGTACTCAATATTACCATTCATAGTTTAGTAGTGGTTAACATTCTACGCAATTTACATGTTAGTGGTATTTTCATTTCAAAACTTCAAGTCTTATAATTTAAGTCAGATGGAAACTTTTAACCATTTGTTTTTATTAAAGTTCCAAAATGTTATCAATTATATATATATATATATATATATATATATATATATATATATATATATATATATATATATATATACACTAGTAGAAAAAATAGTACAGTTTACGACATTTTCCGTACTATAGTTCAGATTGAGTTCAATTCTGTACTTTTATGCTGATGAGGTGGACGTTTCTGTACTTTCCCATTAGCGCCTGTCTAATCGGATTATACTCGATCTGAAAAATAGTTCAGATTGCGAGTCGGAAGTGATTTGAATACATTTGCATTTAGTTCAGAATATATTCATGAGTTCACCCCCATAACCGGGCAGTAAACAAATGAATATTCAAATCTATCTCGCCTGCATGTGATTCAAGGCGTGTACACTAATTGTTTGACCCACAGAAAACTAACAGTAACACTATTTAGTTAGTTAGTTGTCTGTGTTTGACCACATGAAGGCGGAGGGGGAGGGTGCAAAAGAAAAGGGTTACACACATGTACAGTGTATGATATGATGAGAGCTACATTTAATGTACATGTACATACGAACTGACATGTATACGTACATGTACAACTACGCTAGCATGTAAACGTTAGCAAAAACTCTTACTACTACCTCAGACCACTAAAATACTAGAGTGGTCTGAGCTACTACTACTTGCAAAAAGTATTTACAAGCATTTCCATGTAGGTCAATGAAATATCACCTATGTGGGTTATACTTCAATAGTCGGTCAAACAGCGTAAAGGTCTACATTCTACAATGACAGACATGATTGTTCAACTCGGTGCGATCTAAGATGAATTCACGGTGTATATTTGGTTACGTCGCCTTTGAATTGATGATGACGACTCGTCCGACCTAGACTGTTCTGGTCCAGTTTCAAGTGAAAGTCAGAATTATCACGGTGCCATTGATTATACTAACTGTGATGAAACTCGCCCACTCTAGTCTCTATGACTTCATTAGCCCCAAAATGCAAGAACTTAATAATGGTATTGTAAATCGAAGTTCATGCATGCTCTGACTGTCGCCTGTTTTTTGTTTTCTTACATTTTATACAATTTTGAATTGTTAGCTTTGTATTTCCTGCATTAATGTTGAAAACTGGTCTTTTTACTGTGCGTCTTCAATGCGCAGGTAAAATAGTGTGTTAATCTAGCATCGTGAGTACGCGCTCGCTTATGGTTTCGCATACCTTGGACTGCCTGTCATTCAGTATTGTTTTAGCCTATTTATTTCTAAAGAAAAATGGTCTGTAAAGGGACTGCTTTAGTTGTCACAGTGCCTTTGTGGATTTATAAATCGATTTATGACAAGTGAGTCTACCTATTTTTTTTCCGACCCACTCAGTCAAGGAGTGCGATACACCAATCACCGTGTATTTAGCTTTGTATACAGTGTATGGATAATAGCAAGTTTCGGGACTGAAAAATCATAAATTGTTTGTTAGACTTATTTTTTATTCAATGTAATCTGGGTTGATTGGGAATTTTCAGATATCAGGATTTAAACCTCGGATTTCAACTCAGAAAGGCTATATTTTTTGCCTCAGTCTGAATTATATTAGTAGAACTCTCACCAACGTTCCCAATGTGAAGTGATCTGAAAGTTGGTGAGAGGTCCTCACGTTGGATTGCAGCACTGCATGTTCTTGCCGAGAAAGAGGTGTAGTAATTATGGTTTAAAACTGACTTTTACAAACGCCAGTCGTGTAGGGTCTATGATTTTTTATGTTGTGGATGAATGCGGCACTTTGATCTGAACCTCAGACCACTATAATAGGAACAGACTAGAATCGCTTTTTGTTTTAGGTGTGAATGGGGCTCTAAACCCATCTTCTCTGTCGTGCATGGTTACCCTTCAAACCTGCTTCAAGCCGAACGTTGTGCAAAACGATACTTCGTGTCTTTACGTTTTTTTTTTGCAATTGTGTTTTAGTGGCCTGAGTCTGAACAAGTGTTCATACAGTACAGCAAAGTCCCACCAACAAAATCCATAGCAATAGATGCAGGAAAACCTCAGTATGGGCGACGGTGAAATCATGGTGTTAATTCTAAAACTTTTGAAAGCAAGAACATATGTTTGTGCAACTTTTGTATTAAAAGCATACCATTCCAATTCAAGGACAACGATTTTGTTCAGAAATGGTGGTAGGACTATAATCCTTCCTACCTCCTTCCTTCCTACCTCCATAGTTCAAAACCGCTGATCGTAACTGCATGGTACAGCGCATCTACATTTATTTCTGAGTTCCGGAGGGCATTATTTGATAAGTACCCCATTCGTCCCTGTATTAGATCTTGTATAGTCATAACATTACAAAGATATGTGATTGTTGTGATCATTTCATTTGCTCATTATGTATTCAAGTGTAGTCAAATTTTCTTAGGTGTATGAGCAACTTTACTTCACCAATAAATTCTACTTTCTCACGAGTATTGTAAAATAACATGGCTATAATATGATACTACACAGCACGTTTTAGACGTATTTGCATATCAATGTCATCTTCAAATTTTCTTGAAGAATTCTTCATCCAGATACTCTAACATACCTGCACACCAAATGTCAGCCCATTCAATCGATTAGTTTTGCGGCTGTCATTCATTTTTACTTTGAATTCTTTTATTTACAAAACAAATGACAGTTTTTGACCCCAAAAATGACCAAAAACAGAAAATTGAAAATATCTTGCTGTCATAAACAAATATGAATAGACTTCTCGATAAAATTCCATTTACTCATTGGGAACATCGAACGTACAATGTCAAAAAGTCGCACTGGCGCAAAGTATCATGGGAAAACTTTCTTTGGCACACCTCACTTAGGAAATATAGCCGCAACAAAAAAGTTAATACTGGGATCATGTCTTTTTAAATTTAGCCTTTACCTTATAGAATAGAAGTATCAAAAGTGTATGCACTAACAAGTATCTGTGGTTTGTGCAAACATGCCAAATCGCTGATGATTGTTAAACAACAAAACTTTGCATACCATTGTCATTAATAATTCTACGTTTTACTTCTGAATCAGTTCTAAACACTTACGATTGAAATGATCGTCAACGATACGCTGATTTGTAGTTGAGGGTAATTAAAAATATTTTACAATGACGATTTCGACCATTAGCCGATGGAGGTGACCCCAACCAAACCTGTCACAAGATGTAAACTTGCACACTTTTTTGTGTCAATATGTCTGTTCTGGTCAGTCTGTTTTGGGAATTTATGGTACACTCACTGTCGCAGTTTTCAGCCAGGGTCACGTTATTCGACGATTACTATTTGGATAAACACTGCAAAAAAGTAACACCCGTCATTGTTGCTTAGACATTTTCCTAGGGTCTTTTTCAACATGATTTATAGTAAGAAGTAACTTTGTTGATGGTGTAGTCACTGAATTTATAACCCTACATCGATGACTTAGTAATTGAACACGCAAATGAATTATCATGAACACTGATCTACAACCGATCCGACCCTGGGATTCGATCACAATTCATGGCGTCGCTTGCCAGCCTATGTCTATGTCTTGGTCACGCAAACGTGAACACTCTGATATCTGAAACACTTCTTTGCTCCAGATACGCACCTTTTTTTCATGGAAAATGTCATATAGTTTGAAGTAAGCTGGGAGAAAATATTAATGAGATATTTGTAGATTTAAATAAGAGTGAAATGATAGTCAAGTGATTTTGAACCATCTCCGTGTATTTTGCTTTAGCGAAAACACTGACAACTACTAGTATGTGATCGCCCGGTCGTCAAATTGCAAAGAACAATGAAGAACAGCTGAACACCTTCCTGTGGTCATCTGTTCCTTTCCGTACCGACTCTCAATTGTTTTGCTGCGTTTACTTGTATATCTTTAATAACAATAGTTTTTTAACTAACACCAATGTTCTTCCACTTTCTTTGCTTTCAAAATCAGTCACTTACTGTTGTAGCCAGTCAAAGACAGCCATCCTCAACTGGAAACACACCATGACAACAAAGATATACCAGAAAGTCATGACGTTTTGAATCATATCATTCGGCCCCCAACCCTGTTTTTGACAATTAAAAAATGCTCTACTACCCATCACAGCCAGTATCAATCAGACTTTTTCCATATATTATATTCCACCCTAACTTAACCCATATGACCGCCCCATTTATAACTCGTATGTCCGGACATGAACATGATTGGCTTTTCGCTGACCAAGGGGTATGAGACCATATGTGGAAGTGGGGGATAAGCTTATCAAATATGACCGTAGTTCCATGTAAATTAAAACTTATAGTTATGCTTATAGTCGTTACGTTTTCAGTTTATTGTGGTACCCGATTGATGCTTTCTCTGAAGATGCCGACGGGATCAGTCTAAAATTCAGTTCTGGTGTATAAACTACAATGTATCACACATATCATGACTCTCACTATCCAATCCATCGGCTATACACTGGAGAACACAAGGACTATACTGACTGTTTTCTATCCAGCACGAAATAAATTGAGAATACGTGGAACTTATATGTACATGAACAGTAGCTCCGACAACTCTGACAAGTCTCTATATACCCCACCAGGCCTCTTTGCTGGAGTTCGCGGAGCGTGTGTTGTCAGTGCTAATCTCGTCTAGTTCCTATCACCGTGTTCCTAAACAGTATCGTTACCATTTACACCTCCACTCACTAAACTTGGTTTAGTCATAGAAAATAGAGAGGACCCTCTCTATTGTCTATGGTTTAGTTAGATACCAATTGGCATCTGGACTAGAGCTAATCACGAGTCCATCACAACGTGCATGCATCATTTTCTGATGTCCGCATTTTGGACATTGAAGTAAATGATTTTACATTTCTGAGTCTCATTCTGTATTTTTCCACTGTTCTATATGTGGTAGCTACTACTTTTGGCACAATTAAAAAAAAAAGATGTTACGAAGACGAAAAAAAATATAATCGAGATGCACGATAAACATTTTTGGAAAAAAAGTCACATAAATGACTGCAGTATCCATATTTTTAATTGGCATGATTGAAGACTTTAAAAAATGAATGATGATAAAAGTGAGATTTTGCCTCAGTGATGGTTTTTCTATACAAGCGATAACATCACGATACCGGGTACTTCACAAACATTATCTCACTGACTTCAAAACCATAGTGACTAAATCGTTTCGTACAATTAGACGGCATGATGTTTTTTACGTCTCGCACAAGCATATACAATGGTACACTTTACCAAATTGTAATAGACCATGTAAATATTACATTGACCGATGCAGATCTTGCTCGCGCAGGTTGGGTAGATTTATATGCTACGTTATGCCTTAGGCCTAAAAAATAACTGTTTGGTTTCTGTTACCCGACCCACCTAGTTTTTCACTGCCGACCCTTAACTTTTTTTTACGTGTTCTTGAAAAACTAACAAAATCGCAACAATTGTGAAGTCTCACGAGACATAGTGGATGCAGAAACTGACATCAACTTAAAAAGACAATATAAAACTGTTCCTCCAATCTGTAATGGTTGTACATCTAATGGAAAGAAGCCAATAACACAGAGATCATTTGGAAAAAATGGAAAACCAGAATTAGACACTCGCACATGAATAAAAATAAATCTACCTACCCCACCTATTTATTTATTTTGCCTAATCGGAACAACACAATTTTTTTAATAGGCCTATTTCCTAACTCAAGCTTAAATTATTGGACCCTTGTGAACCAAAAATGTGCGAAAATACAACGCCAAAATAATAACGCTTTGCACGGTTTTCACACTGAGCAATACGATTAGATCATAGACAGTGAAGTTCTCCAGTGTCTCTGGTTAGACCGACAACAATGAAACCGTTAGCGGGATCTCAGAGTCATACTCATTCACATACAATTTTTTATGGCTGTTCACGTTGGTTAGCAACATCTGTCTTTGAGTTTGAATGAAATCGCTGCCATTCCCTACAGGAAACTGTTCTATGGAATTACATGCCAGGAGCGCTTTCAATATCATAGAATGTTTTGTTGATCTTTTTTTTTCTTTTTTTCTTTTCTTTTTTTTTTTTTGGGGGGGGGTCGACAACTTTTACCAAGACAACCATTATATTAATCATTATAGTAACTGCCTAGCATGGCTAATAGCCATACTGAGGTAGAACTGTAGATTGCTAAAATGTTATGGGTTGCTGGTTGTACACAACCTCAGCATATGCCACTTGACTTTCAGGCATTAATAGGTGGCAGAAATAGTCCGCACCAGGGCCGCTCTGTACACTAGTAGAAAAAATAGTACAGTTTACGACATTTTCCGTACTATAGTTCAGATTGAGTTCAATTCTGTACTTTTATGCTGATGAGGTGGACGTTTCTGTACTTTCCCATTAGCGCCTGTCTAATCGGATTATACTCGATCTGAAAAATAGTTCAGATTGCGAGTCGGAAGTGATTTGAATACATTTGCATTTAGTTCAGAATATATTCATGAGTTCACCCCCATAACCGGGCAGTAAACAAATGAATATTCAAATCTATCTCGCCTGCATGTGATTCAAGGCGTGTACACTAATTGTTTGACCCACAGAAAACTAACAGTAACACTATTTAGTTAGTTAGTTGTCTGTGTTTGACCACATGAAGGCGGAGGGGGAGGGTGCAAAAGAAAAGGGTTACACACATGTACAGTGTATGATATGATGAGAGCTACATTTAATGTACATGTACATACGAACTGACATGTATACGTACATGTACAACTACGCTAGCATGTAAACGTTAGCAAAAACTCTTACTACTACCTCAGACCACTAAAATACTAGAGTGGTCTGAGCTACTACTACTTGCAAAAAGTATTTACAAGCATTTCCATGTAGGTCAATGAAATATCACCTATGTGGGTTATACTTCAATAGTCGGTCAAACAGCGTAAAGGTCTACATTCTACAATGACAGACATGATTGTTCAACTCGGTGCGATCTAAGATGAATTCACGGTGTATATTTGGTTACGTCGCCTTTGAATTGATGATGACGACTCGTCCGACCTAGACTGTTCTGGTCCAGTTTCAAGTGAAAGTCAGAATTATCACGGTGCCATTGATTATACTAACTGTGATGAAACTCGCCCACTCTAGTCTCTATGACTTCATTAGCCCCAAAATGCAAGAACTTAATAATGGTATTGTAAATCGAAGTTCATGCATGCTCTGACTGTCGCCTGTTTTTTGTTTTCTTACATTTTATACAATTTTGAATTGTTAGCTTTGTATTTCCTGCATTAATGTTGAAAACTGGTCTTTTTACTGTGCGTCTTCAATGCGCAGGTAAAATAGTGTGTTAATCTAGCATCGTGAGTACGCGCTCGCTTATGGTTTCGCATACCTTGGACTGCCTGTCATTCAGTATTGTTTTAGCCTATTTATTTCTAAAGAAAAATGGTCTGTAAAGGGACTGCTTTAGTTGTCACAGTGCCTTTGTGGATTTATAAATCGATTTATGACAAGTGAGTCTACCTATTTTTTTTCCGACCCACTCAGTCAAGGAGTGCGATACACCAATCACCGTGTATTTAGCTTTGTATACAGTGTATGGATAATAGCAAGTTTCGGGACTGAAAAATCATAAATTGTTTGTTAGACTTATTTTTTATTCAATGTAATCTGGGTTGATTGGGAATTTTCAGATATCAGGATTTAAACCTCGGATTTCAACTCAGAAAGGCTATATTTTTTGCCTCAGTCTGAATTATATTAGTAGAACTCTCACCAACGTTCCCAATGTGAAGTGATCTGAAAGTTGGTGAGAGGTCCTCACGTTGGATTGCAGCACTGCATGTTCTTGCCGAGAAAGAGGTGTAGTAATTATGGTTTAAAACTGACTTTTACAAACGCCAGTCGTGTAGGGTCTATGATTTTTTATGTTGTGGATGAATGCGGCACTTTGATCTGAACCTCAGACCACTATAATAGGAACAGACTAGAATCGCTTTTTGTTTTAGGTGTGAATGGGGCTCTAAACCCATCTTCTCTGTCGTGCATGGTTACCCTTCAAACCTGCTTCAAGCCGAACGTTGTGCAAAACGATACTTCGTGTCTTTACGTTTTTTTTTTGCAATTGTGTTTTAGTGGCCTGAGTCTGAACAAGTGTTCATACAGTACAGCAAAGTCCCACCAACAAAATCCATAGCAATAGATGCAGGAAAACCTCAGTATGGGCGACGGTGAAATCATGGTGTTAATTCTAAAACTTTTGAAAGCAAGAACATATGTTTGTGCAACTTTTGTATTAAAAGCATACCATTCCAATTCAAGGACAACGATTTTGTTCAGAAATGGTGGTAGGACTATAATCCTTCCTACCTCCTTCCTTCCTACCTCCATAGTTCAAAACCGCTGATCGTAACTGCATGGTACAGCGCATCTACATTTATTTCTGAGTTCCGGAGGGCATTATTTGATAAGTACCCCATTCGTCCCTGTATTAGATCTTGTATAGTCATAACATTACAAAGATATGTGATTGTTGTGATCATTTCATTTGCTCATTATGTATTCAAGTGTAGTCAAATTTTCTTAGGTGTATGAGCAACTTTACTTCACCAATAAATTCTACTTTCTCACGAGTATTGTAAAATAACATGGCTATAATATGATACTACACAGCACGTTTTAGACGTATTTGCATATCAATGTCATCTTCAAATTTTCTTGAAGAATTCTTCATCCAGATACTCTAACATACCTGCACACCAAATGTCAGCCCATTCAATCGATTAGTTTTGCGGCTGTCATTCATTTTTACTTTGAATTCTTTTATTTACAAAACAAATGACAGTTTTTGACCCCAAAAATGACCAAAAACAGAAAATTGAAAATATCTTGCTGTCATAAACAAATATGAATAGACTTCTCGATAAAATTCCATTTACTCATTGGGAACATCGAACGTACAATGTCAAAAAGTCGCACTGGCGCAAAGTATCATGGGAAAACTTTCTTTGGCACACCTCACTTAGGAAATATAGCCGCAACAAAAAAGTTAATACTGGGATCATGTCTTTTTAAATTTAGCCTTTACCTTATAGAATAGAAGTATCAAAAGTGTATGCACTAACAAGTATCTGTGGTTTGTGCAAACATGCCAAATCGCTGATGATTGTTAAACAACAAAACTTTGCATACCATTGTCATTAATAATTCTACGTTTTACTTCTGAATCAGTTCTAAACACTTACGATTGAAATGATCGTCAACGATACGCTGATTTGTAGTTGAGGGTAATTAAAAATATTTTACAATGACGATTTCGACCATTAGCCGATGGAGGTGACCCCAACCAAACCTGTCACAAGATGTAAACTTGCACACTTTTTTGTGTCAATATGTCTGTTCTGGTCAGTCTGTTTTGGGAATTTATGGTACACTCACTGTCGCAGTTTTCAGCCAGGGTCACGTTATTCGACGATTACTATTTGGATAAACACTGCAAAAAAGTAACACCCGTCATTGTTGCTTAGACATTTTCCTAGGGTCTTTTTCAACATGATTTATAGTAAGAAGTAACTTTGTTGATGGTGTAGTCACTGAATTTATAACCCTACATCGATGACTTAGTAATTGAACACGCAAATGAATTATCATGAACACTGATCTACAACCGATCCGACCCTGGGATTCGATCACAATTCATGGCGTCGCTTGCCAGCCTATGTCTATGTCTTGGTCACGCAAACGTGAACACTCTGATATCTGAAACACTTCTTTGCTCCAGATACGCACCTTTTTTTCATGGAAAATGTCATATAGTTTGAAGTAAGCTGGGAGAAAATATTAATGAGATATTTGTAGATTTAAATAAGAGTGAAATGATAGTCAAGTGATTTTGAACCATCTCCGTGTATTTTGCTTTAGCGAAAACACTGACAACTACTAGTATGTGATCGCCCGGTCGTCAAATTGCAAAGAACAATGAAGAACAGCTGAACACCTTCCTGTGGTCATCTGTTCCTTTCCGTACCGACTCTCAATTGTTTTGCTGCGTTTACTTGTATATCTTTAATAACAATAGTTTTTTAACTAACACCAATGTTCTTCCACTTTCTTTGCTTTCAAAATCAGTCACTTACTGTTGTAGCCAGTCAAAGACAGCCATCCTCAACTGGAAACACACCATGACAACAAAGATATACCAGAAAGTCATGACGTTTTGAATCATATCATTCGGCCCCCAACCCTGTTTTTGACAATTAAAAAATGCTCTACTACCCATCACAGCCAGTATCAATCAGACTTTTTCCATATATTATATTCCACCCTAACTTAACCCATATGACCGCCCCATTTATAACTCGTATGTCCGGACATGAACATGATTGGCTTTTCGCTGACCAAGGGGTATGAGACCATATGTGGAAGTGGGGGATAAGCTTATCAAATATGACCGTAGTTCCATGTAAATTAAAACTTATAGTTATGCTTATAGTCGTTACGTTTTCAGTTTATTGTGGTACCCGATTGATGCTTTCTCTGAAGATGCCGACGGGATCAGTCTAAAATTCAGTTCTGGTGTATAAACTACAATGTATCACACATATCATGACTCTCACTATCCAATCCATCGGCTATACACTGGAGAACACAAGGACTATACTGACTGTTTTCTATCCAGCACGAAATAAATTGAGAATACGTGGAACTTATATGTACATGAACAGTAGCTCCGACAACTCTGACAAGTCTCTATATACCCCACCAGGCCTCTTTGCTGGAGTTCGCGGAGCGTGTGTTGTCAGTGCTAATCTCGTCTAGTTCCTATCACCGTGTTCCTAAACAGTATCGTTACCATTTACACCTCCACTCACTAAACTTGGTTTAGTCATAGAAAATAGAGAGGACCCTCTCTATTGTCTATGGTTTAGTTAGATACCAATTGGCATCTGGACTAGAGCTAATCACGAGTCCATCACAACGTGCATGCATCATTTTCTGATGTCCGCATTTTGGACATTGAAGTAAATGATTTTACATTTCTGAGTCTCATTCTGTATTTTTCCACTGTTCTATATGTGGTAGCTACTACTTTTGGCACAATTAAAAAAAAAAGATGTTACGAAGACGAAAAAAAATATAATCGAGATGCACGATAAACATTTTTGGAAAAAAAGTCACATAAATGACTGCAGTATCCATATTTTTAATTGGCATGATTGAAGACTTTAAAAAATGAATGATGATAAAAGTGAGATTTTGCCTCAGTGATGGTTTTTCTATACAAGCGATAACATCACGATACCGGGTACTTCACAAACATTATCTCACTGACTTCAAAACCATAGTGACTAAATCGTTTCGTACAATTAGACGGCATGATGTTTTTTACGTCTCGCACAAGCATATACAATGGTACACTTTACCAAATTGTAATAGACCATGTAAATATTACATTGACCGATGCAGATCTTGCTCGCGCAGGTTGGGTAGATTTATATGCTACGTTATGCCTTAGGCCTAAAAAATAACTGTTTGGTTTCTGTTACCCGACCCACCTAGTTTTTCACTGCCGACCCTTAACTTTTTTTTACGTGTTCTTGAAAAACTAACAAAATCGCAACAATTGTGAAGTCTCACGAGACATAGTGGATGCAGAAACTGACATCAACTTAAAAAGACAATATAAAACTGTTCCTCCAATCTGTAATGGTTGTACATCTAATGGAAAGAAGCCAATAACACAGAGATCATTTGGAAAAAATGGAAAACCAGAATTAGACACTCGCACATGAATAAAAATAAATCTACCTACCCCACCTATTTATTTATTTTGCCTAATCGGAACAACACAATTTTTTTAATAGGCCTATTTCCTAACTCAAGCTTAAATTATTGGACCCTTGTGAACCAAAAATGTGCGAAAATACAACGCCAAAATAATAACGCTTTGCACGGTTTTCACACTGAGCAATACGATTAGATCATAGACAGTGAAGTTCTCCAGTGTCTCTGGTTAGACCGACAACAATGAAACCGTTAGCGGGATCTCAGAGTCATACTCATTCACATACAATTTTTTATGGCTGTTCACGTTGGTTAGCAACATCTGTCTTTGAGTTTGAATGAAATCGCTGCCATTCCCTACAGGAAACTGTTCTATGGAATTACATGCCAGGAGCGCTTTCAATATCATAGAATGTTTTGTTGATCTTTTTTTTTCTTTTTTTCTTTTCTTTTTTTTTTTTTTGGGGGGGGGGGGTCGACAACTTTTACCAAGACAACCATTATATTAATCATTATAGTAACTGCCTAGCATGGCTAATAGCCATACTGAGGTAGAACTGTAGATTGCTAAAATGTTATGGGTTGCTGGTTGTACACAACCTCAGCATATGCCACTTGACTTTCAGGCATTAATAGGTGGCAGAAATAGTCCGCACCAGGGCCGCTCTGTAGTCCGCATAAAAGGGTGACTAAGCCCAGACAATATTATCCAGACCAGATTTGGAGGTGTGAACGCATTTAAAGCTGACTCGGTTCTAATCTTGGTGCATATTCATGAGGTCGACACCTAGAAAATGAACCATGTGTACATTTCTTTTGTCTTTTGTTAGTTAATTTATGCGGGTAAACTGTGTCTTCACTAACATTTTCCACTAAAAGTTTCAAAATTGTCTTGTTTTTTGAAGGACTACTATAATAATATTTCACCGCCCTTGCTTTACTGTCATATCAGGAAAGTCAAGAACTTGACAAAAGCTATCCAAAACAAAGTAATCAAAGTTGCAAAACCAAAATGGTGCCGTGGAGAGTTGTGTCTGGTCATGTTCTGATCATGGAAGTATAACCCACGGTCTGATCTAGTAGCAGTATATCAACGACGAATCTACATTACAAACAAACAAACAAACAAACAACACACACACACACACACACACACACACACACGGTGATATTAAAAAGCACGCAACACAAAGGTTGGTTCACATCCCTTGCATCAGTACCGGTACCCATTCTACTGAGTTATAAATATAAATCACATTCTCAGCTACAACATTGAACTTGTATGATACAAAAATCTTCAGAATGTGCGGGCCATATTTTCACTACCGGCATTGGCAGTCACCATCACTGCCTTTAAAAAAAATTAATACAGATAAATGGAAGCAAAAACAATCCTCTTGACGGTAGTTTAGTAGTCAGTTATGAATTATGTAACGTTAAATAACGCTATTCAAATATTTCCCTCTATGCCTCCCATATACCGATAGTAAATCTTCAAACATCCATACAGACATGCGGACTTTGCTCCCTACTAGATACATCCATGTTTTACGTTACTTTCGTATTGCAAATTTAGCTGATGATGTCATGTCAAAGCCACGTGGTCTAAAAACCTGAATCTCCGTACATACATTTCGATATGAAATTATTTATCCGTGATGTTTAGAATTTTGGTCGGTCAATATAGTTTCAATGACCAAGTGTGACCCCCACTGATGTCTAAAGTACTAATATCAGTACCTGACCGGCCATGGCCATGGCCTTGTTTTTGTTTTTGATTTTCTTCAATATTCAAATCTACGTAATGTCTGGTTTGTTAGGCCATAAATTCCAAGCATATTTACCATGATATCACAAATATAGACCAGTTACAGAAAGTAATGTGTCAGAAAAATACTGTAATATCGACACTGTTTCACGGATTTTAGGGACGCTGGTGCTTGGATTATTTTACGGTTGACATTACCTAGCCAGTAATATAAGGAGTAGTACATGGGTATTTTATCCCTGGACTCTGTTTATATCGAAATGGAATAAGCTGAAACAGTTCTTCTTTGAGCAGGAAATATGTTGTGATTATGGATATTATATATATACATGTATATAATTGCCAACACATCGGCAACGAGAGTAATGACATTGACTATACGTGATATGTAAAGATGTAGTGTAAAATTGGAATACGGTCGTCAGGAACTAGATTAGGGTAGGGGGAGGCTCAGGAGAAAAATTGTTGTCACGGGAAAAAAACGAATTGGGACGTGCGTGAAAATTCGGATTGTCTGAAAGGGGCCCGGAGTCACGTACAAATATTTTGCTCATGAGTTGAACCAAATTTAACTCCAGGAGCAGACGTTTAACAAGCGTATTTTTAAAAGGGTGACTGTCAGAGAATGTGTGTCTCTTGAAGGGTAGACAATATACTCGCGATAGACTATGGGTTTCAGGCCACTGTGTCAGACGTGGTCTTGGAGGAGTCAGTACAATTCCTCCAAGAGTGGTAAGAGGCCAAGCCTGAAATAGACGGGTTTGCAAGTAGAAGTTTACATGCCTTGTCTGTGGTTTACATTGTGCACGCAAAACATCTCACAAAACCGGCCATAACTAAAGCGGCATATCAGTAAATATGAAAAACGTGATCTTGGTAATTTGGATACCAGTTCTGAAAATATTCTCTGGGAAAATAGGTTAAAATGAACATCGAGATAGCTGCCTATTTCCCATTGTTTATAAATCGTCAAGAGGTTAAGCTATCCACTCAGATGAACCACTCTTTGTCACTTTATAATCTGGCATTATACATGGGATAATTTCCAAAATGTACATGTTTTATCGTTTCATTTTGGACTTTATAGAAGTTGATGACTAAAATTACCTTACCCTCGATGAAAGTTATGAATGCGACTAGGTTTTACCATAGACAGGGTGGAGGGTCTATGGTTTTACCTACTAGAATTAGTTGCGACAAGATTGTAAATGCACATGGGCGAGTTTTGCCAGATTGCTTTATTTCAAGTGATTTGAAAATTGTGAATGGCGGACTTGGCCGTGGTCCATCGAATTGTCGAGTACTACCGTGGTGGCACTAGTCGTTCCTCACTGGAACGGCAAGTGCCACCTTCCGGCGATATTTATTGTCTTTGAACCTTTCTCAACAAATAAATCACACATAACTCCCCAAACGCTTCCATTCTAGAAATCCGGTGCCGACCCTAAACCTTTTTAATAAAGAAGAAAAATCAGTAAAATCGAGAAAATTGTGAGTGAAGTCTTGCCAGAAATGGTCATCAACTTAAAAAAGACAATAAAAAAACGCGGTTCTTCCAATCTGGAATGCAGAGCAGATGTCTTTGAAATAGAATTATTTAGTTTGGTTTAAAATTTAGTTGAAGTGGGCACAAAACTTGATTTGGTTCTGACTGTTCTGAATTTAGGGACACGAAATCGTCTCCCTGATGGCAGGAGTTCAAAGTGTTGGGACATAATGTGGCCTTGTCATTTACCATTTTCCCAGCTTTGTTTTGTACACGAGATGTAAACATTTCATTCAAATTAGTCTACTTTTCACTCAATACTTTACTAAACACATTTACAATTTTGTTCAAGACACTCTTGTAGCTAGTCCCTAGACTACCAAACCAGCACAAAAAAGAAAATGTTAAACCGACTCAAAACTCCGATAGAATGTCTGTAATACCTTGGCATTTACAAAATTTTAGGCCCCTCAATTGTTGTAGACAGTAAACTCTAGATTGACATTTCTTGTTAATGAAATCTGTGTTGGCCTTAACATTTGATTTATTATCCAAGACTGTTCCTATATATATATATATATATATATATATATATATATATATATATATATATATATATATATATATATATATATATATATATATATATATATAGTCACCTGTTCAACTTTAACATTGTCAATAAAAAGGTCGGGCACTACTTTAGGGTTCTTCCTAAAGTCGACCTTTCGTCCAAGTAGTTTTCTTTACACCAAGTAACAAACCTATCAACTTCATCGAAATAAGTACGGTCAGAATTTGACAGGTCAACTAATGCAGAGTTATCAGAATATTTGATAAGTGGATTTGTATCGGTACCTGATGAGCAGTCATTTGTGTAAAGTGTAAATAGTTTGTGTGAGAGTATCGTGCTCTGTGAGGCACCCCTAAATGTTGAATGGAAGGCTGAACTTAATTTTTGGTAGCGAACAAACTGGGAAAGGTTGACAAGAAAATCCATTATCCAGAGGATGAGTTTGGGGTTAACGTTTAAATAACTAAGTTTATGAGCCATCATGTTTGGTTGACTTCTGTTAACGACTGATGAAAAATCAATAACCAATAGTCTTACAAATGAACTTGGTTTTTCAAGATGTGTATACGCATCGTGAATTAATGTGAGAGTTGCATGATCAGTACCTCTATTACTTTAATATGTAAATTGGTATGGGTCAAGGTGTGAATGTTTTTGTGGGTTTTGACAAAGTAAAATACGCTCGAAGCATTTCATCACAATGGAAGTCAGTGCTACAGGACGATGCCTTGGAAGTTTTTAGGGACCGGACAGATGGTAGATGTTTTCCAAATGGTTGATATCGTATGATCATTGTGCGACCAATTGAACAATCTACTGGAAACACTAGCTAACTGCGATGCATAGACATTCAGTAACCTACCACATATGTTATCAGGACCCATAGCTTTCCTTATATTTAGTTTCTTAAAAATAGACAACTCGTTTATCACTGATTTCAAATTAACTCTTCTTTTCTTCTTATTTACTCTCAAGATCTAACCCGATGTTATCTATTTCCTTTCCAAAATCGTGAATATCAAAGCGACAGTACATTACAACTTCGCCTCGCCACCACCCTGTGTTGCTTGGCAAGGTGGTAAATAAAACAAGTTTGCCTTTGGGATTATATTAACTGGGATTGTCGACACTGAATAATCCGGTCAATCATGGCACTGCGCTCATTGTATGTCACGGCGTACAAGTATAAACGACGTTCATACTTCCATGACCATAGTTTCTGCGACCTGTCATTTGTTTGACCATAGACACTCCACCTTTGTGGAGGGTCCATGGTTTGATGGGATGCGTTAATTCTGGCAAACTTGTTTGGCAAATCGATCTGACGCAATATAGCTTGTGACCGTGGCATGCATAGCTTGGGTCAAAATCTATAACACCATTAAAGTATAAATAAACTTCCACGATAACACATACCTTTGAGAAATTATACTGACAGTATAATTACTCCAAGCACAGACTATTCTCGTGTCAAACCCCGACACGAACTTGTTTTTCCTTGAAGAGTATATCTCGTGAGACCTATGGAAATTATCAAAATCTATATTGTAGTTGAAAAGAGCAAGAATGAAAAGAGGGGAAATTTAAGGGACATCATTTCTATATACACGTGTATTGTGCAAAGAACCCGATATCTTTGACCGCGTTGCCGTCAACCGAGCAATGGTATATATATATATATATATATATATATATATATATATATATATATATATATATATATATATATATATATATATATATATATATATATATATATATATATATATATATATATATAAGAGGTAAGTCATAAACTGAAGGAAAAGTGCTCAATACTGAGAAGTAGAGCTGTATTTACACAAAGTACACAAGTTATGGTACGGAGGCCGTTACGATCTTCAGACGACTAAATAACGGAAATTCAAGTGATAGAATTCGAACTCACAGAAGAACTGGTACCCGGATGTGATGCGCGTTGTTGAGTGACATGGTGGAATGATAGAATGTATTTGTTTTCGTGGACGATTTAGTGGACGATCTAGTGGAATTAATCTCTAAAAAAAACCATGAATCATGGTCTGAGTACTTCACAAATGTATTCAATGCTCAAGTCCAAAGTGATGAAAGTTTCTCGATTTCCATGATCTTATCAGATCCACCTTGATAGACATAAATTCAGGCATTAATGGTGAGATTAATATCCGACTGTAGTCTTTTGGACAAGGTAATTACTTTGATAGTCTAGTTCCTATACTGTATCATTACCATTTATACCTCCACTCACAGTATAGTCAGAGTCGTTACTCTAGAAGTCTTGAAATGCATGAGATGTAATTTAAAATTCATTTAAAGCCACCCACACAGTCATTAACATCATGTCTTTGTTAATAAATCACAAAACTCTAACCAATAACACAGTCCCTCATAAAGTTAGTGTTTATTGGGACAGTAATGTTCAAATGTGGTATATTTGTCAGCTCATGATGCTACTTATATACTGTTTACATCACCAAAACATTTAGGTTTCACTGATTGGGTGAACAACTTTTTGTGCTATTTGAGGGGCTTTTGGCTAGACGTGGTTTAGTTAGAAACCATATTGGCATCCAGACTTACTTTGAAGGAGATCATTGAAGAACAATAAAAATAAAACTCAAGGTGTGGATATGGGATCAGTGTGGCATTCTACATAGACATTCTCCAACAATTCTTGTAGACATGTTATGTAACCATTTTTTCTTCACGAAAGGCATGTTCCCACAGGAATCAATGGGGTAGGGGTTTCTAACATTGTCTTTTGAAAGTAAATTACATGTATGTCAAAACTAAAATTATTGTATTTACTAAGAGATGAAATTCTTAAGAAAATTGAAAAGTGGTTATTGGTGGTCATAAACTCGACGTTGTTCGCTTTTTATGAATATCTAGGCGTGATTATGTCAAGCAGTGGTCTATGGTATTTAGCGCTTGCAGCTCAAGCGAGTAAAGCAATGATTGCGGTCATGAGTCAACTTGCAAAACTTGGGACCTCCGACCTAGTCAAAACTAAATTTAAAAGTTTTTGACTGTAAACTATTACCGATATTAAATTATACAGTGGAGATTTTGGGTTTTAATAGGTCTACTGAAACTGAACGTGTTCAAAGTAAATTTCAGTGTTATATTTTGAGTCGTATATAAACATATATGTAGTCTTTGAGTATGGGAGCTACAAAAATGCTTGACAAGTGTTCATTACGGGAAGTAGGCTGAAATGTTTTGAGATAGCTGAACGAGAGCTGCAAAACTTTAACCTCAGACCACTTCTCCTCAGCCCTGGTTCAAGTTCTTAGGTCATAGTGGTGTAAACTACATCTCAGACCACAATGTAGTGACCTGAGACTACATGTACATGTAGGCCCTACCTACTGGTATATTATGTAACTGCACTTGACGCCAGTGTGATTTCTAACTAAACTGTGTTATTGAAAGAACCGATATGACGTCATCTGTTTTCGTTGTACCTGACACAATCCTAGCTGCTGTATTTTGGGCATGTTCAAGAGGGACAATGTTTTTAGCTGACAGCCCATACAGAAGGGCCATTCAGTAGTCAGGTATCGATGATATAAGTGCATGACCAAGGTTCTGACAAACTCCGTTTGTAAGATACTGGCGTATGCGACCATAGACAGTGGAGGGGCCCCCTCCACTGTCAATGATGCGACCTATTGTTCGGGGGTGAAAAAGAACTGATCTACATGTCAACGAGATGTGCTTCTTGAGGTTATAACGGTCATCAATTGTTACACAAATGGTACATGTTGAATCCACTAACTGCACAGAAGACGATCCCATGTTGATGTGGTTCATGAGACGAGGAAGCCTGTTGAACTGAGACGTGATAAGGAGGACCTCGGTTTTGCCACCATTAAACTAGCTTATTTTGGGTCGTTTAATATCATGTGCAACAGTTTCCATCTTAGTTACTGTAGTCATGGATGTATTAGTGAGACACTAATACATCCATGCTGTAGTTGACGTATGTGATTGGGGAAATATATTGGTAAATCTGGTTGTCGTCTGCATGTTGTTGCATATTGAGATTTTGATGTCGGATTAGCTTTCCAAGTGGTGATGTGTATAGACAGCATACGCGTGTAAGAGTGGACCAAGCACAGGGTTTTGTGACACTCCACACTGCAAATGTTTGGTTTCTGATATGCCTTGTACAGAAATGGACTGTTGTATATCTTTGAGGTATAAAGACTCTAGTCGAATGCCTGTAATACCGAGCTCGGAATAAACTTGAAATTATGCTGGAGTCAGAATTTACGGGGGGGGGGGGGCATGAACAAAATTGAGGTTCAAAGGGAGGGGGGCATGACAATTGTGATGGTCTGAAAGGGCCCCCGAATATTCTGCTCATGATTTGAACCAAAATTAAACCTCAGGAGCAGTTGTTTACCAAGTAAATTTACATTTGTATAAGTGTATGCCTCTCTCTCTCTCTCTCTCTCTCTCTCTCTCTCTCTCTCTCTCTCTCTCTCTCTCTCTCTCTCTCTCTCTCTCTCTCTCTCTCTCTCTCGTCGCCGTATGTCTCCTTCTCTCTTGCTCTATCTCTCTGTGTGGAGACTTTGTTGAACATTCAAACCACAGGAGCAATCGTTTACCTTGTACTTTGCAAAATTGTTCACTTCATTTACCTACCACACATTTAATTATTAGGCAGCCAATGGCCAAACGAATGTGTGTGTTTGCCAAAATATCTATGTATTAGTTAAAGCGTAGGTAATACAGTTGTAAAATAATTTAATGAGAGTACAATTTGGGTATTGAAGACAATTTTCAAGTACTTTATGGCTTCCAATAATGTGTATGGTTTGAAATATTATGCCGCTAAATGGCCTCCTACATGTCCTTATTTTTCAAACAATTGCCTACTGTGGGAGGGGGACACACCCTCCCCACTAGTTATCGAAGGGGGGTGCCGTTTCTGTCAAGACATAGGATTCAAAAAGAAAACTCTGCTGGTTAAGTTTTTCCAAGTACAGGTTACAGCCCAATGAGCCCACATCCATTTGTAAAGAAATCTCTATGTCTGATATGTATGGACACTGAAGTTGATTTCCACTGTTAGCTTACAGTGTGTCATATAGTGTACCATACTGTACTTCTCTGACGTGTATGGGGAGGGGGTAATGTATAATTGCATATTAAAATATGTGCAGCCGGGGGGGGGGGGGTATGGACGTCGCCATCTTTCAAGCGCTAAATTACCTGTTAATCGAGATTTGTTTCAAAACATTAGCATGGTTGATAAGGGGTAAACTAAGAATGGTTTCTGGGATCGCCTAAGTCAACACGACATATATTGTGGATGGTCTGAGATATTCGATTACGATTCACATCGTCCGATTTCCAATCGTCCCAATATCCATATTAACATTCTTTATCGTTTCAAAATCACAAAAATGCATATGTCGTGGTGGGGTGAGTACCGACTCTAGTTTGGTCTCCGCTCTCTCTCTCTCTCTCTCTCTCTCTCTCTCTCTCTCTCTCTCTCTCTCTCTCTCTCTCTCTCTCTCTCTCTCTCTCTCTCTCTCTCTCTCTCTCTCTCTCTCCCGTCTCCCCCTCTCTCTCGTCTCCGTATCGAAACTTATTCAGTCATAAAATCATCAGGTTTCTGACAATTTCCAATACCTGTTACAAGAAAGACTGCAGTACAAGAATATTTGGTTAGCTACATGTATTACATCTGATGCCTTATACGTGACACGCACGATAATTGTCCAGTTTGCATCAGAGGGTGTGCCTCGCCTTCTGTACATGTGCCGTACGTCTGGCTTGTCTGTCAGTGTCACATTTTGCTTCCCCTCTTCAGTTTTCTCAGATGTTTTAAGAATTTAAACATAGTCAGTGTCTGATCGACAAAAATTCTTTCCACTGAAGTTTAGAAAACATTTAGTGCAACTCTACGTAAACGTCATGTTGATGCATCATACATCATCATGAGACGTCACATTGACCTCACACTTCGCTTCGCGCTTCCTTCAACGTCCGGTCGTTATGAAACTAGTTCGAAGGCTTTCGCTAGCGATAGCGTGGCCAGTCTTGTTTTACTGCGTAATCGTCTAATGTTTTCCAAATAATTATGAATTAATTTATCTTTTTGTTTACACTTTGGGTATTTTACTTGCTTTAGAACTCCCGGGCAACTCATATTTAATTTTCCAACCTTAGAATTTGTTCAATGATCGTCAGGTTTGAGTACTTTCCTAAGCCGGTCCCACAACTGTTATACTTATAAGTTATAGCTGGGCGTTGTGACCGGTAACCGGCTATTATCTACATCACTGCAGGTTCGCGCTTCCTTCAACGTCCGGTCGTTATGAAACTAGTTCGAAGGCTTTCGCTAGCGATAGCGTGGCCAGTCTTGTTTTACTGCGTAATCGTCTAATGTTTTCCAAATAATTATGAATTAATTTATCTTTTTGTTTACACTTTGGGTATTTTACTTGCTTTAGAACTCCCGGGCAACTCATATTTAATTTTCCAACCTTAGAATTTGTTCAATGATCGTCAGGTTTGAGTACTTTCCTAAGCCGGTCCCACAACTGTTATACTTATAAGTTATAGCTGGGCGTTGTGACCGGTAACCGGCTATTATCTACATCACTGCAGGTTCGCGCTTCCTTCAACGTCCGGTCGTTATGAAACTAGTTCGAAGGCTTTCGCTAGCGATAGCGTGGCCAGTCTTGTTTTACTGCGTAATCGTCTAATGTTTTCCAAATAATTATGAATTAATTTATCTTTTTGTTTACACTTTGGGTATTTTACTTGCTTTAGAACTCCCGGGCAACTCATATTTAATTTTCCAACCTTAGAATTTGTTCAATGATCGTCAGGTTTGAGTACTTTCCTAAGCCGGTCCCACAACTGTTATACTTATAAGTTATAGCTGGGCGTTGTGACCGGTAACCGGCTATTATCTACATCACTGCCTACTAGGTACGTCAAAAACACACCGTTCGCACATGTGAGCCTGATTTTAGGCAAAATATCGGGCTATTAGGCCCTTTTGTTCGCTTGTATTGTTTGCATTTGGTATTTGGCATTTCGCACGTTGTTTATTTGCACCATTCACAGTGTCTTATCATGCTTTGTGTAACTTGTAAGCCTAATCGACAACTGGGCCAACGGTTTTTACTAGACAAATTTGAAACAAATTTTGCGTCAGTTTGATGGTAAACCTGCTATATTGACTACCAAACTTAGTTAACCCCAGTTATTTTTACTCATGTTGCATCACCATATATTTAGAAAGAGTATATGTGAAATATGAGAGCCATGTGAAACTTCTTCAGTGCAAAATGGGATGAAGCCGGATATGAGGGCAAAGTCAGTGCTCCTTATAGTCTCGCTGCCAGACTCGAGACTATCGTCCCTAATCTGTTTACCGAGCGGCGCAGCCGCGAGAAGAGCGGGACCAGACCCCCTCTATTCTCGCGGCTGCGCCGCTCGGTAAACAGATTAGGGACGATAGTCTCGAGTCTGGCAGCGAGATTGCAATTTTTATTTTCAGTTCAAGTGTTTTGTTGTTAGTGCATTGTATGATTTGCAATTTCGACATCAGCCAAAGTCAACATACAAAAGAAATATTGAGAATAATAAACTTTGTCATTCTTGTTGTTGAATTTCAGGAAAAGAATACAATAAACCTGGGATAAGCCTGCACCTATTGAAATTGATATTTTGAAGGGTCTACTCAATACTGGTGATGAGCTGTGTATGGACAATTTTCATACCCAACAGTGTGTACCAGGAAGAGGCATTACTTGATTGAACAGTGAGCTACAACTCCTTACACACTCAAGAAATAAGGATGAACATTGACAGTGGTATTACATGTATTTTCTCAAAATGTAAAAAAAAAAACTACTTGCACATGTGTAACTGTTCATGACAATATTAGTCTATGATTTGTACCTTATTTTATCATCTACATATTTTTGTCTTATTTTGATAACATTTATATTGCAAATAGTGTTGTATAGTTGTTTGTAGCTCAAATTCTTACATTTGTATGCTGTATCACTAGTTTATTTGAGAGCATCATACAAGATGTTGTTATTGTCTTGTTGTTTGTTATCTTCCAGTATCAACTTGGTTTTACAGTTTTACATGTAGTTCTCAAATGAAGCAGTGTAGGTTTATGTATGCATCTGGATAGTTTAGATACCACAATGTGATACATGCCAACGAGATCAAGAGTACATTGTAGAATACTTTTTTTGTCTGAATTCATGTAAGTTTATTGTTACATGTGTTGCCCATCATACGTTCAATCCTCAGCACTTCTGATAAACACAACCAAAAATATTGTTGATATCAGATTACCTAAGATTTTCAGTCATTTTGAATAACCAATTATGTCACGTGGCACTGTTGAGATTACAATATCCATATATTTTATACCAGATGCTGCCATTGGTGTTTAGTTTGGGACCGTTAGAAGTATGCTGAAAATGTTTCATGTATCAAAATCAAGTTCAACAATACACATGTAGTAACATATTAGGGGACTGTCAATTGACTTTGCATGTACATGTACATTGCAACTACTAGTAACAAGTACTGTAGCAATGACAATTTACCATATCTGTGCCATTTATCTACTCCCTGACTTCTCATGAGTGTTAGTGTCTCATTTTTATTTTTTTTCTTATACTACCAATGCTAATAAAAAATATCACTGATTCTGTCAATTTTTTTAGAGACTGTCAGCTATTTTTGAAAGAGCAGTGAAGTTATGTGACCAAATTATTTATTTTCGGGTCCTCTGTGTCACACTGAGTTGAAAAGTGTATAGTAATATTAGACAAAGAGAAGTCACATTTGACCGATGGCCTGGGGCCTAGGGCCCTAGTGATATGATACTCCTCCTTTTTATATTGTGGGATGACATTTCAGATTTACCACATACATTCAGCACTTGATGAATATTAAAGATCATTTTTATGTTATAGATATTGTTTGTTGTTGTATATTTGCATGCTAAGGCACAACCATGTAATAATGAGCAATAGAATGATATGAAAAGTAAAAAACAGTCTTACGTCCACCTTTAAAATATAGAAAAAAATATATCAAGAAAACTATGATTTGTGTATTGGAGGCCATTTTGAATATTTAATTCAAAATTTAAACAATTTGCATATTTTTGGGATCCATGTTGCATTTTGATTCCACAAATATATGGTTATACCAGATGACACTTGGCTAGTTTGGACTCAAGCACGCTTGTAGCTTGTATTGTAATATGATACATGTATTTACATTTTTTGCATCACACAGATATCATATGTTTACCCTGTACATGATGACTAAAAACAAAGATTTGGTGCCCAAATATTTACATATTATAAAATATTTTCATATAATTCTGCATGCTTATGACATTGAACAACAAAGTGCAAGGAAAAATGAAGAATGTTTCAGGTTTCACCAACACGAA